>NW_009609255.1:18137-39490 GCF_000690535.1 Cariama cristata
TTTAATTCATAGCAGTGGGATGCAAAAGCTCCCCAGAGAGTGATGGATAGTGGGAAATGAAGAATATGAAGGAGCTTTATTGAACCCATCAATCTTGGGTGAGGCTGCTGCGATCAAAGGCCCAGCCTGTTTTGGCAGAGGTTACGCGGAGGAGCAAAGCGATCAGGTTTCGGGGAAACCCAGGGCACGGGGAGGGGGCTGCAAAGCCAGTGAGCTCCTGGCTCAGCCCCGGCCAGAGGAGCCAGCGCCCGCCGAGCAGGGTGGAGAGCGGTGGCCTTGCCCTGGCTGGGGATGCTGATCCCGCTGCGGGTTTGGCATACCTGCCTCTTCTCCTCTTCTTCCTCCTCCTCATCTTCCGGGACACCCGGATTTGCAGCCTATACGGGAGTAGGGGGCTTAACTCTTCCCTGTGCTGCGGTGAGGCTGAAGACCCTCATCACATGCTTCTCCCCAGCTGAAATGCCCAGCCCCAGTGAGATCTCCCCTCCAGCATCAGCCCTGTTGGCCAAGGCAAGAAGAGACCCATCGGGGTCCAGGCTTGGATGTCCCTGTGTCACACCGTCACTCGTTCAGCCTTGTGCTGCCATGGCTTGCCTGATGGTACCCAGCAGACGGGTTGGAGGTTTTGAAGCACCTCCTGGCTTCTCCAGATCATTCACGAATGATGACCAAGATGTTGCCACCCTGCTTGGTGAACCACAAGAGGAGACCTTCCCCTTTAGGTGGACAGCATCCATCTCATGAAGATGAGTGGGCTGGGATGGAGGACTTGAAGACCACCTAGTGCTGGGACAGCATTGACCCACCTTGGTCCCATACCCAGCCAGAGATGGGCAGCCAAGCCCTGGGGGTCTGGGCATACACCTCTGAGCCAGGGTGTGCTGGAAGAGGAGCTGACACCCACCCAGGAAGGTTGTCAACTCGGTCTCATGATGTTGCTGCCCGGCAGAGGTTCAGGCTGTGGCTTGCCCGGCGGGGCTCTGACGGCTGTGTGCACCGTGCCTCTCGCTGAACCTTCCTCTCTTCTCCTTCCTGCTTTTCTGGGGCTGCCATGTCCCCAAGCGACTGCAAACCAGGGCGTTGACAAGGTGGCAGCTGCTAGCTCAGTCAGAGGTGGATCCTATGGGGTAATGCTGCCCGGCTGGGCTGGTGGGTGGGTAGATCTTGCTTTCTGCTGCGTGCCCTTCTTTGGGTGACCCCACAGGGAGGTGAGAGGGACACAGGTAATCCCACGGCGGCTTTTGGAGCTGGTGCTTCATCCGAATGCTGCTTGGTGGGGGAAATTGCATCCTCAGAAGCATGCTGCCCCATACCAGGGCTGGCATGGCTCGCTTTACCTGCCTAAACGCCAGCCCCAATTTCCAAGCCCTGCCAGCCTTCGGTGACCCTACGAGAGGGGAAAGGGGCTCACAGACGTGTGTGTGCACTGCCGTGAACTTTACAGGCTCCTTCTACCTTTTTACGGAGTTCTACATTCCTGGGAGGTGAGATCAGAGCTGCTTCCCGGTGCAGGCAGAACCAAGGGATGGCTGGAGAGTCGATGCCTGGAGGCTGGGAGGGATGAGGGGGGCGAGGATGGGATCTGAGGTCCGTCGGAGTTGGATGGTCACCTGGGGCTGGTGGGGTCCATCCTTCCTCTGCTAGAGCCTGCGCTGGTGGGGAGCGGCATGATGGTGGCACCCTGATGTGGACCAAATGCCAGGGTGAGGGGGGGACCTGCTTTCTAGCTGAGTTTTGGCCCTCTGGGAAGAGAGGTGAAGGTCCTAGGTCTCACGCCCTGACCTGGAGGGGACCCAAAACCTGACTGGGGATGTGATAGCCAGTGGCCACAGGGCAGCATGGTCATGGTGGCAAATGCCACTTTTCTGACCAGAGACAGGGCTGCCTGCAGGACCACAGCCCTGATTTGGGGAAATCTCTTTGAAGCTGCCGTGCTATATCCATCACGGTCTCTGGTGAACAGCAGCTGTACAAACAGCAACCCAGAGCAAAGCTGCCGGCTCAGTCATCCATCTCCTACCCATCCTCTCAGAGCCACCGAGCAGCCCTGGGAGGGTTGGTGATGTCCCTGAGCTGGGGCATGAGGTGTCCCCAGGTTCTGGGCTGGTTCCTGGGGCTTGGGGGCTGCGCTGAACATCGCTGCCTGGTATTTGGGGAGGTCTTTGGGCACTGCCTTTCCCATAGCGATGGTAGATGAGGCACATTGCAGCTCGTGTGATGTAGCTCTGGGACAGCAGTGGAGGGTGTGGGGCTGTCTCGGCCAAAATTATCAAAAAATAACGGGGAGAAGGAGAAATGAGAGCTTGTTGGGTCTGGCACGGTGACAAAGCCTTCTTCCTTTTTATTGCTACAAAGGGAGAGGGGCTGAGGTTTCCTCTCAGGGCTGGGAGAGGCTGGATGCTGCGTGGGCAAGCTGGTGGCACAGAGGGACACTGGAGAGGTCTCATCCCCGCTTTGCCAGCCAGCCCAAGCCACTGAGCCCAAAACTTGACCCTTGTGCTGGTTTTCCAGCCGTTGGCGTAAAAGCTGTTCAACAACCCAAACAAAGGCTCCGAGTCTATCAGCATCCCGCAGCGGGCAGGGAGCGGCCGGGGAACGATTAGGTGTGCCCTGAGCGGTCAGGTTGTGCGGCGGGGTGGGGGTTCATCCCTTCTCCCTCCCTCCGAGTCCAGATAAAAGCTGGATCCTTGGAGGCACAGCTGGATTTTGAAAGCTCCTGGTCCTCCCTGGCTGCAGGATTTACCTGAGAAGATAAAGCCTCTTGTCTCAGAGCTCCATCCTTGCATTTCCAAGAGCCCAGGAGGACCCACCTTGGGAAAACCCAGCTGCTTTTTGTCTCTGGCTGCCTCTCGCCATCTCTCTCCAGCCTGCCGAGGGAGGAAGGAGACAGCCATGGCAGCAAACAGCTCCGGGGGGATGCATGATGCTCCGTTGGACAACAGCTTTGCCGGGACCGACGACCTTGTTTCTGACTGGTATATCTATGAAACCATGGACCCGGCCGTGCCACAAGATGAGTAAGTGTCCAGCCCCGCTGATGGGTGCCATATGTCCCCCTGCCCCTGCTGGGGTCACCCTGGGCAGCTGCCAGCCTCCTACCCAGCTGCTCTATCCCCTTTCTGTAGAACAATATCCCCTCAGCAGCAGAACCAGGATTTATTCATGGGTGAGCGGGAGGTGATGAAAAAGACTTGGTTTGACCCCCTAAAAATGCTTCATTTCTTTAGGGTGCTTCTGGCAAGAGCTGGAGTAAATCCTGCAGCAAGCAGCTCTGCTAGCTACACTCCCTTTTGCTTAGCCTTCCTCAAAATGCAAAATCAAGTGCATGGTGTTAACCTACTGCCCTGGCCCCTCTGAAGCCCCCCGAGCCTTTGCTGCCCTAGAGAGGGTTGCTCCAACTCCATGTTCCTGGATTTGAAGACAACCTCACGACCCAGCCTTCCAAATCGCTCCCCTGCCTGAATTCCACCCCGGATCTCCGCAAGCAGTTGTGCGGATTTTGACTGGAGGTGAAGCGAACTGGCAGCACACCCCGATCTGCCGGCAGTTGAGGCAGAGCTGGGATGCTCAACCAGGTCCCTGCCCGGCACAGCAACCCTGAACAGGTTACCTACCTGCAAAATAAGGCTGAGCATCCCTGAGCTTGCATGGATGTCTTCCTCCCCCCCACCCACCCCCCCAAACTGGTGCCTCAGTGGGTCTTGTAAAGCCTATTCCCTCTCCATCCGTGATGATCCCCTCTTTAACTGAGCTTTCAACTGATCCCAGGGCCCAGCCTTGCGGCAAGGACCCAGCACTTCGTGCCCTCCTAGCTGAGGGCCCTTCCCAAGGCCAAGAGAAATGCCATAGAGAGGGGAAACTGAGGCACGGAGCAGCAGGGCAATTTATCCAAGGCGTCTCCTAAGGCTTGAAGCTGAGCATCCCAAGGCCTGTCTATCAGCATCTATTGTCCCGCTGTTGACTTAGTCCTCTGTGGGTGGGTTTTACACTGCTCAGTCGACTGATACCTAATCCTGAGGGCAAGCAGGAGGAGATCTCAGCGATGACCAGCCCAAACGGTTCCTCCTCATCCTTAATCTTCTGCACTGCCAAACAGCCTTTGAAATCTCCTTGCCCAGCCCTGGTTTCCCCAGGTGAATCCCCACCTGCATGACCCACACCTCTGCCAGAAACCTTTGGGGTATTTTCTGGGTGGCCCCCTTTGCGGCAAGCCACGGTCAGGGAAGGGATGGAGGCAGCACTAGGGAGTTTGCCCATCTAACGGCTCCTGGATGCTCTGGATTTAGATGCTGAAGCCCTTGGTGATATCAGAAAGGATTTTGGTATCCCTGTGTTCTCAGTCTTGCGGGAGGATGCCCTGAACTTCCAGAGCCTGGATATTTTTGGACAGCAGGATTTTTCTGACCTATCCAAGGCCAGCCATTGGCAGAGCTAAAAAGGCAGAAATCTGAGCTTTGCTAATGGCAGCCAGTCCTATAAAGCCTTTTCGGGCAGGTTGGTGCCAGCCTTGGACATATGGTGCCCAAGAAATCCTAATTTCACTGTCGGACCCTTCCCTGCAGCCTTGCTCCTGGAAGCTCTGCAGCTGGTCTCCCATCTCTGCCCACCTCACCGGTGCTGTGGGGTTTGGGAGGGCTCCAGGGCTCATCTGGGGTGTCCCCCCCACCATGGGTTAGGGGACTCAGGGGGTTCAGCTCCTCGGCACAGGGATTTGCTGCCCAGTGTTGGCTGGAGGTGGCTGGGCATGATCGCGCCTGGCCTTGGGGAGAGGAGGAGGGCTGCGACAAAGCAGAGATTAGGGGATGTAATGGAGGCCAGAGAGCAAATAAATAAAGCAAAGCCTGGCACGCCTGCTCGGCCGGCCTTGGCAGGCTGGGGGATGCGGCTCTGGGACCCTGTCCCGCACGCACCTACCCCAGGCAGCCGTCACCTTCGCCGTCCCTCAGCTCTGAGGCTGGTCCCTCTCCCATGAGAAAGGTGTCAACACACCCTACAAGGGGTCTTCAGCCTCCCAGCTGGGGTTTAATAAATGCAGTGCCTCAGGCAGCAAGGAGAACTGCTGCTTTGCAGGCTACATCCCTTGAAGAGACAGAGCCAGAACGGATACGGGTGTAGAAGAGGTAAAGGGGGGCTTCAGCCTTCCTTGCTGGTCTCCTGTTCAGCCTTGGCATCCCTGGATGTGCTGGGAGGTCACCTAGTCCCTGTGGGGATCAGCTCGGGGCCACTCCTGGGTGTTATCTCTCTCACTCCATCATAAAGTCATCTCGTGAGGGTGACTTCATCCCTGGTTAGTGACGGTTGTGTAACCCAGCTCTTTGGGGGTTTGCATCAGACCGAAATCTCTGCTGCTGCCGTCTACGTGGGCATTACCCCAGCATCTTTGCTTTGCTCTTTTGGGACTAAATACAACTACGCATGATTTTTTTTCCGCCCCTCTTTCCAGCACATTTCCCGGTGTAATCCCAGACTGTGACCCCACCATTTCTCCCAGGCTGTATCACATCTGCATGGCACCCATCTCCGTAAGTACCTGCCAAGCCCCGCAGGGTGGGTTATCTGCCCCGATGTCGTATCTGCTGTCCCCCAGCTCAGGTCATGCCCATCTACTCCCAAATAGCAGGTCTGGGCTCTTCAGCTTGAGCGGGAGTGAGATTTGAGTTGGGATGCTCTAACGAGGGACTCGCACATCTCCAGACTTTGTTTCATGCCTATAGTCAATGGAAGACTTTGATATTTTTTTTTTGACCCCAGTATGGTTCCTCTGAGGCCTTTAGAGCCTGTAACTCATCAGAACAGGTAGAGAAGTGCCTGTCCCTGCTTCAACCATGGCTGGATTTAGGGTCTGGGGTGGTGATGGTGTCTCCATGGAGGCTCCCATCACATAGCAGCATGTCTGAGCTTCCCACCCAGACCCACCCCCCCATGTATTTATTGCTCCCTCAATTGGATTTCTGGCAGCTGGCTGTGCTCATGGGCTTATCCTTGCTGGTGAAACGCAGGCGTCTCCACCGGAGCTGCTGGAACGGCGTCCCGGGACTGCTCAGGTACCCTCACCCTGCACCCCGCTCCCCAGGGTCCCTGTTACCCTGCAGCCAAGTGGGTGGAGGGATGCTGAGCATGGGATAAACTAACTCTGGGGCAGAAGGTGATGATGACAGGGTGCCCGTGACCTGATGTCAGGCTCATTCCTTCCTTGGCTTGCAGCCCAGCCAACTTTCTGGAGGAGGAAGGCAACCGAGGGCTGGTGGCTGCAGTGTTCGGGATCCTGTTCTCCTCCCTGTGCGTGCTGGTCTTGGACAGGGACCCTCTGCCACTCATCGCCCACTCCTCCCAGAGTACCCGGGGTAAGGCGAGCACCCTCCTGACCCGTGGGCACCACCCTCCTCCCCACCCAGGATGCATGCAACTTTGGGTGGCACCCTGAGCAGCCTGTTCACTCTGGTCCATACTGAGAGCGCCGCCTTCTTTTGCCTGTTTTGCTCTCCCTCCTCTCTTCCCATCTTCCCATCTAGAGTACTGGAAGATTCTGGCTTTGGTCTACTACCCTGCCTTCTACTACCCCCTGATCGCCTGTGCCACCGTCCGGCACAAGGTCAGCTACCTCCTGGGCTGCCTGCTCTCCTGGTGCCACTGCGTGATCCACATCTGGCAGAAGGTGGATTGTCCCCAGTCGCCGAAGGTCTGTGTCCCACTGCCTGGTGAAGGAGCAGGGAGGCTGGTGTGGCCCAGGGTCGGAGGTGGCTTTCTCATCACCTCCTTGAAGTGACATTAAGGTGTCACCTGCCCAGGACTAGGTTCCCAGGCTGGGGTGGGGTGGGGTGTGACATCTCTGCTTCTCCCCAGATATACAAGTACTACTCCATGCTCTCTTACATCCCCATCATCCTCTGCCTTGTGCTCTTAAGCCTTTGGTATCCAGCCCTGCTCATCAGGAGCTTCACCAGGCAGGAGGAGTCCTTGGACAAGGAGGTAATGAAGATCCACAGGGCGACTTGGGGGGCGGTAGCACGGGAGAACCCCTTGATGGACCTGTATGGTTTCGGGAGCTCTCCTGCCCTGCAGCCCATCTGTCTGCCTTGGGGACCAGGAGAACTGGCGTGCTCCCAGGGCGCCTGTTCCCCACTTTGCTCTGGCACTGGGAGCTGCCTCCCCTCCATCCCGCTGACGGCACGGGTCGCAGCTCTGTTTATCTTGCCGAATTTGAAGAGGGAGTGAAAAATCCATCTTTGGAGTAAACTCCTTAGTACAAGAGGCTTAAGGCATCAATGCATCCCGTTCAGGCAGGGACTGAGGTTGCCTTGTTTTCCCAGCAGGCTGGATAATCCCTGGCCTTTTGGGAAATGCCAGGGCTTTGTTGGGAAAAGAGGAGGAAAAACCTACTTCAAAAAAAAAAAAAAGCAGTCAACCCAAGCGCGGACTGAAGTGACCCCCCGGCGCTCGCTGGGAGCTGGCTGGTGGGAATGAGGGTTTCCAGCTGTCCTACCGGTGTGCCTGGTTTTGGGCTGCTTTGTTGATGGGAACAAGGCAGCTTTATTTCCACCTTAGCGGTGCCAGAAGATTTGCTGCCAGCATTGCTTCAACATGTTCGTTATCCAAACGAGGGCCGGGAGCCCATCACCCGTATCCCGTATGGAGGGGCATGGTGCTAGCGATGGGTGAGCGGCCGGGGGTAGCAGAGCAAGGAGATGGTTGCCGGGTGGGATGCAGATGCTCTGGCCCCCTAAAAGACAGAGTCCCCTCTCCCTGCCCCAAGTGCCTGAGTGTGTCCCTGTGCTCAAATTAAGCAACTTATTGCTGCTTTCCTTAAGGTTACAGGGAGAGGTTATTACAAGAAGTACCTAAAGGCTGTCCTGTCCAAACGCTCTCGGAAGGAGAGGTAAGGACGACACCTTCCCGTAGCTCCCGCTGCCTGCAACAGGGGCAATGAGGGTCCCTGCTCCCAAGGGACATGCTTTTCACCCTCTCCTTCCTCCTCCAGCACCACGAAGATAGAAGAGAGCCTCCTCTCAAGGGTCCAGACGTATTTATGCTCCTACATCTACGCTCCTGAGGAAGGTGGGCTGTGGGCAGGCAAGGGCTGCAGCAGCAGCTCGGCAAACAGGCTGCTTCCCCCTCCCCAGGGAGAGCAAATGCCTTTCTTGGCTCCTTCCCCAAAGCATCTGTGCCGCGGCAGCTGCCGCCCGCCGCACGTGCGGCGCGGCCGCGGCCCCCCGCCGCACGTGCGACGCCTCGGCTTTGCACAAACTGTTGTGGTTTGGGATGGGGAGCTGGACCCCCCCCACCGTGGGGGCATGGGTGGGCTGAGGCAGTAAGGTTCAGGTATGGGTTGTGCTAATATTGCAGCCTGATGCTTGCTAAGGCTATGATAAGGGAATAAAATCTACAAGAAGTGGCTAAAATCCTGAACAGCCCAGAAATGGGGAATTGATCCTCATCCCTCCCCCCCAGCCCATGGAAGAAGCAGGGGCTGTCCCGTGCGGTGGCACCCCAAGGGACGTGGGTCCCCACGCTGCAGGCACTCGACTGCTGGGACTTGGTGTCACAGGTGCCTGAGGTTTCATGGGCTTGTGGGAAAGGATGCTGTTTGCAGGAAGCAAACCCATCCAGCCGAAGCACGGAGAAACCACTCCCAGCTATATATCCTTGCCAGATTTCCCTGGAGAAATCCCAATTAATATTTGGCCACCCTGTACCAGTGCTCTCCCCCAGGCGTTTGCTTTGGCTGCTGGGTTGGGTGGACCTGCAGCCTGCTCCACTCTTCCACCGTGCTCCCACGTCCCCGCTCCTCTCCAACACACCCCGCCGATTCTGCCTTACAGGTTTCCGGATCCCGCTGAAGCTCCTCCTGTCCATAACCACAGCCATGATCGCTGTCTACCAGGTGAAGCTCATGGTTAAATGCCAGCAGAGCCCCCTCCCCACCTTCTTGGCTGTGTCCTCTCAAGGTAGAGGAGCCCAGAGGTCATTGCCACTCCACAATTTTGGCTATGGGGATGGTATTAGCGTGCCTCAAGGTATTACCATCCCTCGGCTGAGCCGCAGCAACCAGCCATGTGCTTCCAGGGCTCAGCCAGCCTTAAGTCTTTAAGCTAAGGCGATGGCTCAGCAGTGCGATGCCGTGACTCGGGGCTCACGTGGCACCGCTTCCTCGTAGGTTGCCCTATTGCTCCTGGTAGCCGTCATCCCCACCATCCAGATCGTACGGGCAGGAATGACGAAGGACATCGTGGTGTTGTTGGTCCAGTTTGGCTTGGTGCCCTCAGAGAGCCCGGCTGTTCCAGGTGACATGGAGAAGGAACTCCACACCGTCAAGTACTACCTGTGGTCGCTGGAAGGTGGGTTCCCAGCCAGCCCCTGCATCCATAGGTGATTTTTTTGGAGGATTTCAGAACTTCTCAGAGAGATTTCTAACCCAGAGGATGGGCCAGGAAACTGGTTGGTGATGGGGCAGCTTCCAGGGGGACTTAAAATACAGCTGCCAAAGCCACAGCCGTGCAGACATGAAAGGCGACCGTGTGGACCTGGTGCCGTGCCAGGCATCTCCGAGCAGCCGCCACGTGCCGAGATGGCAAGGCGGGGAGAGCCGGCAACACCGCGCTGCAGATGCTGCCCTTTGGCTCCAGGCTTTGATATGTGCTGGAATCGAGCAGATGGCCCCCGGTCCCCTGGATAATTCAAAGCCCTGGATAGGGAGGGTGCGGTGATGGCAGGGATGTCCCCCTCGCTCCACAGCACTACCTTGGGGTACCACCAACCCCAGGGGGGATTTTTATGGCTTTTCCCAAATCACCAAGCCCCTCTCATCCTCTTTGTTTTCCTGACATCTCCATCCCTCCTATTAGACCTCCTACTTCTCTCTTGCTTTCCCCTCCAGCATCTCCTTTTCTGAGAGCATCTTCCTAGGCTCTCTCCATCGCACTGCCTGCTTAACACAGCTTGCTCAATGATTTTTCCAGCGCTGAGCTAGCCTACCTGTTTGTATTTCCCCTGGCTGCTGGTCTTTCCCCTTCCCATTCCCTGTCTCATCAGCTCAGGTCCACCTGGGAGATGGAGATCCCTGTATCACAAAGGTTAGGGAAACTGAGGCACGCTGCCTTGCTGGGGGGGTACATCCCTGCAGCCCCATAACTCAGCCCCCCCGCAATGTTCCTGAGATCCATTTTACAATAAAATCCCGTTGCTGGGGCTGGCTGCAGCCCTGACCCGGCCGTCTTCCCCTGCCCCTCCGCAGTCTGCTACATCTGCTCGCTGGTGCTGTGCTGCCTGCTGACCTGCGCCATGCTCCTGCGGACGCTGGTGATGCACAGGTACGGCGTCCGCGCTCCTCTGGCCTTGACCTTGCCACCGAGCCGCGATGCAGCTGGTCTCTCTCCCCAGGAACAACCTGAAGGCACTCTACCAAGGGGCTGTGCTGGATGTTTTCTACAAAGCCCATATCCTCCGTCCATCTCGACAAGCCATCGTCTGCTGGATGAGCTTTGCCGGCTTCCAGACGGCTTAAAAGGCGGGGGGAGGGCAGGAGGGGGTGGATGGGTGGTGGACCCCCCCACGTTGCACAGTCTACCCCTGGTTTAATAATCTCTTCCCGCTTTCTTGCCCCGTTTTGCAAAGGGATGGCTGTGAGGCTTTTGTTCCTCTTACCCCAAACACAATCTGTCCTTCAGCGGGAAAGACCATGCTGAACACCACATGGTCGGGAAGAAAAAAAAAAAAAGGGGGGGGGGGGGAAACAACGACTCGTTTTGGCCCAAGCCCAAATATTTTGATTTGAGAAGCTGTCACAGCATCTCATGCAAAGGACTGTCTGTCTCCTCCCATCTCGGTCTTCACATCCCGGGTGCTCCTCGCTGCGCATCCTCCCCAGCAGAGCCTGGGTTTCCCTGGCTGGGAGGGCTGGCCACCCCATGGATGGGTGGAGGATGTCAAAAGGGGGTAGAAATCTTTGCCCCATCATGGTCTGGAGACATTTTAAGGCCTCTCTGCCCCATGGGAGGTGACTCTGGGCAGTGTCTACGGTGACGAATGTGCAACACCCAACCGCATCAGCACCCCATGGCTATGCAGGAGAGTCAAGCTGAGGGTCCAGGGGGGGTGATGGAAGGACACGAGGGGACCACTAGGTCTTCTCATGACCACCCCCTGGGAAAGCAGACCTATTTTGCAGGCAGATTGCAGAGATTAGTGTGGAGGCAGGAGCAGGGGAGCACTCCAGGAGCTCCTTGCACCCCTTTGCCTGTGAGGACCGGCTTTCCTTTGGCCACTCAGTGCTGGGTGCATCCCTGGCAGAGCTGGCTGCATCTCGCTTTGCTGCCGTGAATCCACCTCCCGCTTAAAAATCTTGGGTTTCAAGTTGTTAAAGCAAAGCAGTGGAGGTGAAGCACAAGCTCAAGCACAAGGAGCCACAGCCGCTGCTGATCTCAGTGTGATTTATGTTTAGAAATCAGAGCCTGGGCTGATTTTTATGATAAGACATCATAGTTGCAGCACCGAGGGATGGCTCTTCTCAGTGGGGATAATGTGGGGAGCGATAAGAAAGGCTGAACTTGTAATTAAATCCCACGCAGAGCATTGTATTCGGAGTGGGGGAGGCAGGTAAGGATCTCACAGGCTTTTTATGGGATTAAAATGAAAGACATGCTCAGCAACGAGTACAGGTTTGGGAAATAAGAGCAAGAACCGCTTCTCCATCCTCCCCCGCCTTGACTTCTCTCCCCTTGTCTCCCTCCCAGGTCTCCTCATCCAGCAAGTGATTTTCTTCATCTGCTCAGTGGGCTTTACCTTCCTCTTCGTCATTCCGCTCCAGTCCGGCACAAACACACACCTCTTCAAAATCATTGAGAACATGTGGTGAGCGCTTGCAGCCCTCAGGGAGGGATGGAAGACCCAAGTGGGGGCCATGGCCATGGCCATGGTGTGTTTTGGGGTATTCCATCAAGGGGAGGCTCTAGCTTAGGCTCTTTTAACTTTGCTGGAAGTTTCTCCTGCCTGGGATGGTGTCTTATGCTTGGACCCTCCTGGTGTCCAACCTCCCTCTTCCCTCCCATTCAGGCCCTTCTGGTTGACCCTGGTTGTTGCCGTCATCGTGCAAAATTTGGCAGCTCGCTACCAATTCCTGGAGCAGCATCCACTCCGGAAGGATCTCACCAACAGGTATGGGGACATGGGGGACCTTCGGGGCAGAGTTGACCCTCCTGAGGTCCAGGACCCCAGGACTGTGTTGGGTTTACAGGTGCCCCTGATGTCGTGGCATCCCCTGTGCTGTGAGCTCAAGGGGGAAAGACTGGGAGTTTGAGGGCTTTAAGTGGCTCCATGTTCCCAGAGAGGTTTCGTTAGATGCTTCAGAGGGCCGTGGTCCATTTGCAGCCTTGATTTCAGTGGGGTGAAGCCGGTGAGGTCTGTGCCCTGCTTGACCATCCCCATTTACAAGTCTCAGAGGAAAGCCCAGATCCCTCGGGACCGGCCGGACCAGCTCAGACACTGCCAGCAGATGTGGTCCCTCGCTCATGCATGGTGTCACTGCCTAAACTGTCTCCTTATGCCAAAGACCAGGGTGACAAATGCATCTAAGTGTCCTGCTCTGTCCAGCTAAGGCACTTCCACCACCTCCACCACTGGCCCAGCATTGCGAGGAGGCTGCTCTAGGCTCTTCTGTCCTCCACCCCAAACCACCAGACTCGTGCTTTGCCTGGTTTCTAAGTCTTTAAGGAGAAACGGAGATCCTGTGTGTGCTGGAGGCCAAGCTTTGAAGTCCTGACAGTGCACCAGGCTATCTCCTGTCTGAGAGCCTGGAAGGATGTTTGCTTCTCTCCATGGGACGGAGACACGTCAAATGGGGACCGTGTCTGCCGAGGAGGGAGGGAAGGGTGGGAGGCTTATTTTGGCAGGTTTCTCTGGCAGGGAAGGGCCGTGCTTCCCGTCCCGTGGTGTTTGTGTTCCTTGTTCCTCCTTCTCCACCCGCAGGCGAGCTCTCTACATAGTCACCTACCTGCTCTTCCCCATCAATGTCCTGGTGGGTGTCCTGGCCGGGGTGTGGAGGATGGTCATTTCTGGCCTTTATAACGCCATCCACTTCTGCCAGCTGGACATCAGCCTGCGTAACCGTGGCGTGGAGACCTTCGACCCAGGTAGGGCATGGAGGGGGTCCCTCTGCAGCACCTCTGTGAATATGGGGGCCCTTCTCCCACCACCGAGCTCCTCGGGGGACATGACCTGGGGTTCCTCCATCACCTGGAGGTGCCAGGACTGAGGATGGCTTGAAACCCCCTGTATTCAGAAATGGGCAGGTGGGACAACTGGTGCAAGTGGCTTCTCCTGATGCTCACTTGGTCCTGCTTTTCCATCCATCCCCAAGGACGGATCATGCCCTTCTGGGGTCCCCTGGGCTTCACCACTGGCCTGACCCCATTCCCATGGGCAGTGGACCCTCACCTCTCCTGCGCTAAAGGCAGTAGGGAGGGGACCTCAGCCCTTCCTCTGCTTTTCCTGCTGGGGTTTTGGGAGCAGAGCTCATCCCCAGCTCTGAAGGCAGAGCAGCTCTTGCAGGGCAGAGATGGAGCCGGGCAAATAACCCTCCCCTTTCCTCCAGGGCAGGAGGGAGGGGGAAACCACGAAGTGTGGCCCCACCACACTCTCTGACTGTGGGTTGTGTTCCCCCAGGCTACCACGCTTACTGCCACTATTTGAAAATCGAGGTCAGCCAGTCCCACCCGGTGATGAAAGCTTTTTGCATGCTGCTTCTCCAGCTAGCCAAGCCGGAGGGGCCGCCGGGCCTCCGGGCCAGCAACGTGGAAGAAGGTGAGACCTTCCCACCACCAACTGGGGAGAAGCATGGCCATGGCTGTGGTGCTGCATCGGGGTCTCCTCTGCGGCTTTGCTGCTCCTCTAGAGATGTTGGTGGTGCCTGGGGTAAAGGGACCTTTGAGGGTTGTGGCTCTGGTGCCCGCTTCATTTTTATGTCACCTCTCTTTGGTATGCGATCACCTCCATCTCAGGAGCTGCTCCCGTTCCTCTACCCGTGTAAGGACAGGATGGGGCTCCTCTGTTTTTGCCCCAGGGTGTCGATGGCATCTGGGCAGGCCCAGCGAGGGAGAGCTGGGGCTGAAATCATTCCCCCTGCTCCCATCTCCTTTCAGGCATCCAGCTGATGCAGCCCCAGAAGGTGTCTCCGAGCAGAGCCAGGTTCAAGCAGAGCCGAGCCCGCTGGTGGCTGGCCTACACGCTCCTCAACAACCCCTCACTGACTGCTTGCCGGAAAACCGTCCTCTCCGACCCCACGGCCAACGGCACCCAGCTCAGTCCCCCCAAGCCCTGACCTCCAGAGAAGCCCCCCACCTCTCTCTGCCTCCCATGTGCACTCCTGTCCCATCCCATCCCTGTCTCCCGTTGACTCTCCTCCTGCTCTGGTAGGAGTTTTGGGCACCTCTTGCCCCTCTCCAGCCTCCGGTCCCTCTCCAGCAGTGACGGGGGCTGGTTTTTAGCTCTAGATCCATGCTGAGCCACTACCAAGGTTCAGAGGTGAAGATAAATGGGTCACCTCCAAGGCTGACTCGGACGGAGAGGGTTTGACGAGCCAAGCTAAACCCTTCAGGCATCTCAGAAACATCTTAGGAGTCACTCCTGCAATGAACCCACCAGTTCTCAACACTTGCCTTTCCAACACGTGGCAAGGCAGGCACAAGTTCCCAGGCCCAGGGCAGTAAGGAAAGAGGGAGAAGGTGTGTGGTTGTGTGTGTGGAAGGATCTTCAACCAGACTGAGCACGAGGAATGACCTGCATCTCAGCATGGTCTCCCTGCTGACCAGAGAAGGTCCCCACTGCCAACCCTGTCCACAGTTTCGCCCTTTCAGGTCTGATCCTGGCTCCCCTTGGGCACTGTACCTAACCCTGGGACATTTTTTTTCCTGAATTTTATGAAGGCTAAAATCCCTGTCTGCTCCTGCTCTGGGCTGTGAGGTTGCAGAGCCATTTGTTTTCTGCTCCCCATAACTCTCACACCCCCCCTTCGGTGCCTCTTGCTGCCACTCCTTGTTTTGTTTAAATCCAGCAGTTCCCCAGGGTTGGTGACCCTCAACTTGAATCCACAGAAAACAGTTTTACACCTTGCTTGGACATACCGAGTCGGGGAAGGTTAATAAATCACATACCTCATTCCTACGCTCGGCGTGTGCTTGGTCTCTTGGTTGTTCCCAAATAAGCCAGACCTGGCAGAAAGGACACGAGGAACGTTGTAGCCGTGTCTCTGGGTGGTGGTTGGGACTGCCCTTGCTCAGTAGAGACTTTGTGATAGATCTACTTGACCTGGGGGTGGTGGGACCAAAGCTGTGATCCCTCTCCCCGCCTTAGAGAAATTTTAACTCAAAGCTGATCAGTTTGCTTTCCCATCAAAAAATTTTGGCCCCTAAACCACAGCTCCCATGAAGGATGAGAACTGACACAGGACATTTTGTGGCTGAAGAGCCAAAGGTAGGTGTCCAAGGTGTTGCTGGATCATCTCTTCCCACAATGTGTCCCTTGAAAATCCTGCCTTTGTTGGCTGGAAGGATGCCCGGTGTCAGACCATTGCGGGCAGCAAGCGGGGTCCTTGGGAAGTTGTACTGATGGCTCCTTGCTCTTCCATCTCAACACCATCTCAAACACCTCAGCCTTGCTAAAGCAGGTGCCTTGGAGACCTTGCAGCCCACCCTGCATGGAGCAGGGCTGCTGGGCCATCCCCTCTCCTTGATGGGGTTTGAGCCTCTCGCCCCAGGGACCTCCTTGGAGGTGAGCAGACCTGCTCTTCACAGGCTTTCAAGGACCCCATGCCCTTTGCTGGAATGCTTGCGGTACCCTCGGTGTGGTTTGGGGGGCAGTGAGGCTGAGCCCTCTGCTTTGGGGTTTGCCTGGAGTGTCCTGGTGTCTCCCCACAACATTGAACCTCCCTTGGGTGGGAGCCGTCCCTTTCCCCAGGAGCCTGACCCCCTCCCTTTCTATCCCAGCGAAGAGGAGGGGGGGTCTCTGCCTTCATTTGCTGCCTGCAGGTGCTGCCTCAATAGCCACCCGCTGCGCTTGGATGCTCAAAACCCTGTCGCATCCACTGCCCACTGATCAAATATGATTAAAATAGTGGTGGTTTAATTGTATTTGATCGCTGTCTGGCACATAGTAAAATGTCACCAAACTGGGTGACAGCAGAGGCACCGGAGGCAGATCTGGGTCGGGTTTGGGGTTTTTTTAAGACAACCGGAGCCCAAGGTGCAATTCCTGGTGCTTTCCCAGCTCTGGGCTTTGTGACATGCGTGCTTGGGTTTGCACCTCCGAGCACAGGAGAGACGCGGTGCCGGTGGGTGCTGGATGTCCCCCGTGTACCGGGTGAAGGGATGCCCTAAAGCAACGGCTGCGCCTTTCCCTTGCAGCCCATCCCAACCCATCTCCAGCCTCCCAGGCGCTGGGGGTTTGAAGGCGGCCTTGGTAATCCCTAAAATCTTTGGCAGCTCTGGGCCATGGGTGGAGCTGGATTTCGGCATCTGTTTACGCAGCCCTGCCCGAGGCTTCCTGGAGAAATCTTGGCTGGGGCCGAGGTGAGAGATGACAGCCCTAGGAGGAAGACAGGAGGTGCCTTCATTGATTTGTTTGTTTTCTTTCCCTTCTTTGACATAAGCAGGGTGCCCTGGGGGTGAACTGAGCTCTTCTTCTTCATGGTGGCCTCTCATTTCTTCTCTTAAACCCCCAGCATCGGCGTGGCCATAGCTCTGCCCCTGCGCATCTGCAGTCCTCTCCGCCCAAGCCCTGAACTGCCGGTGAGGTGGTTCAGGGAGCTGAGCCAGCTGAAAACAGCCCTTAATGAACAATTGCCCATGTGGGGAATGGAAATTCAGGTCTGAGTCACGCTGTGGCTTTACAAATGTGAGGGACAGAGAAGAGCTGATGGGGGTTGTGGCTTTCCTCGCCTTGCACCGATGGCCGTGGTGGGGTAGGATGGTGATGCTGAGTGCGGTATCACCTGTAGCATCCAACCCAGGAGCCGTGGGGCAGGGTGCCCTGTTTGTTATGAATGAGTGATGCTTAACATCCCTAATAATTCGCCATAAAAGCACTGAGTAAACTTGGCAAAGGCGGAGGAATTCACCTTTCTGGCGACAAAACAGTCACGCACCAGCAAAGCCGGGGGAAGCAGCAGCTCTGCAAGGCAGGCAGAGATTTTCAGGCACGGCTTAGGACTACTGAGAGCCTAAACCTTTTTTTGGTCCTAATCCCAGGCTCTAAACCCTGTTCCCAGCCGAGGTTGCAGGAATAAGCTCCTGTACCCCTCTATTCCCAGGCAGGCAGGGAAGGGAGGACCCCATCTGGGATGAAAGTGATGTTAAAAGTTGCACCCTATGAAATGAAACCAAAACTCTCATTGGGGCCACGATGTTTTTCATCCTTTCTGCCTGTAATGGGAAAAATATGTGCCTGCTTGTTAGCAACAAAGGCTGTTCGTGCGAGGAGCTGCTGGCTGTTTCGGGGCTGTTTCTGCCTCGGGACCCCCGTGGAGACCTCGGCGCCGGACCCGGACGGTGTTGGTGTATGGCAGCTCCTCGGCTGCCCCCTTCCTTACCCCGGGAGCCGTTGTGGCCCCTCCCCGCCTGCCCCTTTCCTTACCCAGTGAGCTGGCCTGACACTGAATCGTGGGGCTGGAGAGCTTGTGTGGAGGCTTGAGGCTCCAGGACAGCTGCTTTTCAGCTGATTTTGGCATCGCTGCCTTCCCCTGCCTGCCGCAGGCAGGGATGAGGGGGGATTTTGGGGTACCCTGTAAACGCATCCTCCCTCCAAGGTTATTGCAGGGCGATGCTACAGCTCTTTGTGGGAGCTGGGAGGGTTGGTGATGAGCGGTGCTACCGCAGATGAGGTTGGGTCTGGGGGATTTTGGGGGTGCACAGAGGCAGCACACAGCAACTTGTTTAAAAAAAAAAAAATAAAAATTATTTATTGCTGTCCATACAGCTTTGGTTATAAGGCGAGGGTGGCTGCAGGGGTCCGTCCAGCTCCCGCAGGCAAGCGCTGGCAGAAGGCATGAGAGCCGGACTGCCCGTGCCTCAGGGTGGGGGAGATGGAAAACCCCTCTCCATGAGCCAAGGGGTTCCCCAGCACCCTGGGGCAGCCGGGTACGGTATATATGTCCTGCATGGGAACGCTAAAGCACTTAAGGAGTGTGTTTATGGCTTACAGGTCAGCTCAGCTTGTCTCTCTATGGTCTGGGTTTTCCCAATCTTTCTTCCTCCTGCTCCATCAGGCAGCCCCCGCTCTGTTTCCCATCAGAGAGGAGAGCTGGGAAATTCTTGTGGTCTCTTTGAGCTCAATCCCTCCCCACTGGGGTCGGAGCCGGAGCAGGGCAGCTCGGTGGGGCCAGCCCAGACGAGCATTTTGGATCGCAGGCTTCAGCAGTGAAAGGGAAGGGGGCAGGAGAGGAAATCAGCTGCATCACATCTGGGAGAGGTACCGAGAGTGGCGGGGCCTGATCCTGTGACACGCAGGGAGGGTGCAGGCACCCAACCAGCGGGAGCCCTTTGTGCTCCTGCAGGGATGAAGCCTGTGGGAAAGCTTCTCCTGCTCCACAAAATGGCCTGATACAAACCCACAGCCCCATCCAACGCGTCCTACTGTACCCATCCTGCTTACAAAGTACCACCATATCTCTGTCCCCCAGAACCATGTCTCCCGGGACATCAGGACCCTATGCCCACGCTATTCCCCTACTCTCAGACCGGTCCTTCTGCCCCTGGTGCTGCACGTGAGGTTGGTGGTAGGAAGGATGCGCCTGGTCAGCCAAGGGCCTGGGCACTGGTCACGGCAGGGATGTCATCTTTGGTGTCGCTGGACCGCTGGGATCTTCTTTGCGAGAGATCCCCTCCCTGGTAACGGCTGGCTGCTGCGGGTGGAGGAGGGCTCGTGGTGGGCTCTGGGGATGGGTGATGGTCACCCTGCTGAGGGTGGACTTTAATTCTGCAGCCATGCTTTGGTCTCAGGAGGGAGATAAGTCAGGAGGTGGTAGATTTGGATACCTGGAAAGTGGCAGCACGGTGTGGATCTGCTCTACATCACCTGAGCTTGTTTGAAGCTCTCGACTAACGGAGCCCAGCCCTGACCCCTGTCTAAGGAGGGGTTGAACCACCAGCCCTGGGCCTGAGTCTTGGCCCCATTTGACTCCTGACCGCCCACAGCTCCCAGAAGCTCAGCAAAGGCACGGCACTACGTGAAGATAAATGCTACAGAAAGAGGGGGAACCCCCGAGGCACTGTTTCCTTCTCCCCCCCCTTTAACAGCAGAGCGCGACGCCCAAAGCCAGCAGGAGGGTCCCCAGGTGGACCTGGGACACTGCTCCTCCAGCCCCGCTCTTTGACTCTCTGGGCATGTGATAAACAATCACCAGCTTTTCTCCGGCTCCAGAGGGATCTATTTCATCCCCCTTGTAGCAGCTCCGACCCCCGAGGTGGCTGGCTTGGGGGTCATCTCGGAGCAGGTCTTCAGCTGGATTCTCTGACCCCGCCAAGGCCACGTTGACCGAGACATCCCGCGTGCCCACGTCGTTGACAGCGAGGCAGGTGTAGATGCCTTCATCCTCCTTGCTGAAGTTGGGGATGGCCATGGTGCCATTCTTGAAGACCAAGAAGCGCTCTTGGCTCTGCTTGACGTTTCCATCCCGCGCCACGTTGGGCCCGCTGATCTCAACGCGTCGGCTGGAGGTCTGGATCTTCCACCTGATCTCCGGCAGAGGGCTGCCTGCCACGCTGCAGTGCAGGGTCAGGGTGAGGCCGTCGTACATGACGGTGTTGTCCAGGTTGGAGAGGTAGGTGAGCTGCACTGAGGGGGCAACACAGTGGTGGTCGGGGATGTCCGTCACTGCCCTGCCCTTCAGCTTGCTGGGAGCCACACACAGGGTAGACCCCCCCTTGGTGATGGAGACGGAGGTGTTCTCGGTCCACTTCTTCAGCCAGAAGACCTTGCAGGAGCAGTTGAAGGGGTTGTTGAAGATCTGCAGCTGGGACAGGGAGGGCAGGTTGTCAAAGGTGCCCTCGGCCAAGGTGGTCAACTCGTTGTCGTTGAGCCAGAGGGAGCGCAGGTCCTTCAAGGAGCGAAAAGCATCCCGGGGCAGCCCGGCCAAGCGGTTGTTGTTCATCTTCAGGATCTGCAGACCGCTGAGGTTACGGAGGTCCTGCCAGGGGAAATCTGCAATCTTGTTGTGGCTCAGGTCCAGGTTCTTCAGGTGCACCAACAAGGCGAAAGCCCCCAGCTCCACCACCCCGATCTGGTTGTAGCCCAACCACAGCGACTGCACTTCGGGAACCTCAGCGAAGGAGCCCTGCCCCAACCAGCTGATCTTGTTGGCCGACAAGGTGAGGATGCTCACATTGGAAGACAACCCTTCAGGTACCTCCTGGAGATCCTTGTAGGCGCACTCAGCCAACAGCCGCCCGTTCTTCTTGGTGGAGCAGGAGCAGGCACTGGGACAGGCCAGGCAGGGCCCCAGGAGCACGGCCAGCCCCAGGCAGCAGAGCAGGGGCCTCATCCTTCCTCCTGGGAACAGAGATGGGGGGGTTGGAATGAACGGGATGGGTCTAGCCGAGATGGGGATCTGCTTTTTCTTGCCAAATACTAAGAGGACGCAGCAGAAGAGCGAAGCATCCGTGTGATTATCCCCAGCACTTTAGCTGGAAAAAGCTGTTTGAAATACTACCTCATCTGAAGACGGCGTTTCCTTGTCAAAAGCAGAGCCTTTGACTACCTACGTGACCGGGGACCTTCCCCCTAAACCCTTTCCCTCCTCCACTAGAAAATGTCTCTTTTTCTTCTTTGATGAAATACCACCCCTCGAGATGCTGTTTCCCCAGGTTTTGGGATGAAAAGCGGGAGCTGGGGATTGAGAGTTCACCCTGCTGAGGCTGGAGTTAGGAGAAATGGAGCAACCACAGCTCTTTCACAACCAGCCTTCCCCTAAACCATCAAGTTGTTGAGATTTTCAGCACGCTTTCAGACCTCAAACCAACCCCCCGATCTCCATATTTTTCCATGTCATGGAAAAAAACAGTTTCTCAAGTGTTTTTTCTCAGCAAGAGAGCGTGGGGTCCCTGGCTGCTGGAAGTCTTTAGAGCGACATATTTCTGAGCTAACTCCTTACATCCCTTCTTCTTGCCTTGCAAAGGGGCCTGCGCACGCTCCCTTCCTGGCGTCTGGAAGTCGTGTCCCACCAGGGAAGAGGTTAACTGCGGCTCTGTGAGGAGCTGGCAGCGAGACCCCTTTGTCTCTGCCTTCTAGGCAAGTTTTGCTGCTCCTTCCAGTCCCCAACCCTGTCATTTAGAGCAGGAGGGGGGACACATTTTATTGGCAATGGAGAGGCT
>NW_009609256.1:0-9458 GCF_000690535.1 Cariama cristata
CCCGTGGCTGGGTTGCTAACAGCCAGCGCGGTGCCGGTGGAGCGGGCTTGAAACCCGCCGTGCCGGGATGGGTAAGCGCCTCCCGTCCCCAGGGATCCCGGGTCCCAGGCAGCCGCTCCGCGGTTTCCCGAAAGGCTCCCTGTTCCCTCAGGAGGGAGTGGTGCCACCGCCCTGCAGCCTGCTGATGTCCCCGGGGATTCCGCACCCAGCACCCGGAGCCGGTCTCCTCCTGATTTGGCCCTGAGTGCCCTGCTCCAAAATACAGAACATCTCCTGATCCTGCTGACTTCTCAAAATAAAAAACATGGGAGAAAGGCTTATCTGACAGAGCCACCCCTCATGGAGGTCACTGCGCTCAGATACACGACATGGCAGCCAGTGCTACACTGGTAATGACTTTAAAATGATACAAGACTGTCCTACTACCCCAACTTCACATTGCGCCAGCAGCACACTTGGGCATCCGTCTTGTACAAACAGTCTCAGTCAGGAGCTACGCACACGAGTTAACCTTCAAGAATGAAACACAGACAGAGCCCATTTTGCTTAAAACACCACCTTCTCAAAATGTTTGATTCCTATTTCCTGCCCAAATACCGTTAAGCTTTGAGATTGCGTCCACCTACATCAGGTTTTAGCAGTACTCCTCACAGTGGAAAATCTGTTGGTATGTGTGATAGCCAGGGGGGGGAATCTAGCTTAAACTTTGTGCTGTTTGACTGTAATGCAGTATGTAATATAAGCCTGTTTGGTTTTCAGCTGCTCATCCACATGTGAAGCAAGTTTTTCTCCCAAACATTGTGGAAAAAACCCCAATGTACTCATTTTACCTACATTATTTCTATCTTCTCTTTCATCACGACATTCTCTCTGCTTAAGCGAGCACCATTCTGCCTTGGCTGGTGTCATGGCTGAAGGAGTGATGGGATTCTTGCTGGCAAGTTCTCTGAAGTATCAGACGGCAGCAGAGGTAAGTCTAGAGTGTAAATGATACCTGCAGTCAGATTACAGAACCAGATCACACGGTGAAACAGTGTTACATAGCTCAAACACTCAATACAACACTGGCAAGATTAAAACAGAGCATCAGCAGAAGTTCAGGGAAGGCTTTTTCCAACATTCCAGCTGCAAGAACTGGGTTCAGGGAAGTTCCTGGTAATCCATCTGAATATTTTGCAGAGGGCAGTTTGTATGTGCAACCTGGCAGCAAATCTTTTGATTTACAATTTTGAATAGCAAGAAACTCATTTGTGTTTTGTCTGTATTTCCATCCATTAAGAAAACAGGGTTGCAGCTCACAACAGGAAAATGTGGAAGTGAAACAAACGCTGCTGAAGGCAGACTGGCATTATTTGCTAATTCACATTGTGCTCATATTATCAAACAAGCATTGATGTGATCTGAGTAAGAACAAAATAAAAGCCAATGAAAAGGCAACCAAGTTCCGTTTCCTAGGACAAAGTGTAATGTTATAACACAAAGTACTCTTATAAACTACCTTCCTGAAGGAGTTAAGAAATGACATTTCAGTCGTCTTTAGAAATTAAGGTCTTATTTTAAATTATTCCATGGATATCCATATAGGTGTTTTGTACTGTCACCAAAAGAGCAATAGTGGCAATTTTTCTTTCTTTCACTAAATTAGAACACTGTGATGCATGCAATATCTTGCACACATAAACTGCTATTACAAATAACTATTTAGCATTTGAAGAAATTATAACAGATTAGCACAGACAACGTGAAACTACAGACTAGCATCAACACAGAGTCTAGTGGAAGTTGGTGCTTTCCCATGACTGTCACTCCTTTCCTTTGGCAGGATTTAGTGCAATGAGTGAAACATGCTCCAGAAATTTCAAATGCCTCATTACTGAGGCATACCAATAATTTTTCCAAGTCATGGATGAATCAAATGGCTGACCAACTGTCACACAACATGTTCAGGAAAGTCACAATCTTCCCAAAACAGTCCCGTTATGCCAGAAAGTAATACAAGGAAGGGCACTTTTGGGAAGAGCAAAGGTCAATTCTAGCCAGTGCCCTACCTCTGCAGTGCCCAGTAGCAGATGCTTAGGAAAAGATAAAAGTAGCACCACGTCTGTGTATCCTCCCAGCTTCCGGCAATCTGGAGCTTAGCAGCTTCCTGAGTCAGAAGTTTTATCTTGATAGTTTTCTCTTCCATTAATTCTTCTTGTTGCTTTTTTGAACCCATCTCAACTTTTGGCATTAAAGAGCATCCTGTGACAATGACTTTTACAGTACATTACACACTTGGTGAAAATGTACTTTTGTTACTTTTGAAACCTGTTGTAAGACTTGTTATGAAACCACAGTAGGCGGGATCACTGAGCAGCAGAACTGGAACTGTTTGGTGCACGTAACAGAGAAATGCTGCATTGCAGAAACCTACAGAGAATGCATGCCCACAAAAGACGTACTGCACGTTTGTTACTTCTCGCACTGATATTAGCAGAGGTGCAAACAGAAGAAATTGTTGTATTGAAGATCACTGTTCCACCTAAATGATTAAATAGTCTAGAAATGTTAAGGCAGTGAATGGCAGTCTGACTGTGAATCACTCATTTCCATAAATATTATTTCTGAAAGAATTTTGGTTTATTCTTCCCTTGGAAGCTCAAATGCCTTTTATAAAAGTTCCTTATACATCTAGGTTTACATTATCAAAAGTACAATTAGAGTCCTTCCTGGAATTCAAATCTTAACTTTGTGTGGAGTCACAACTTAGCAAGTTAGAAATACCTCATCCATTCAGCAAAAGACATTATGAATCTTTTGTTCTGCTCCTTAACAGAGAAAATGGTATGATACTGATTATAATAACAGAAGTACCACCATATAACTGAAAACTAAATTGAGTTTTGTTAGCTAAAACAACCCCGTGTTCCTTCGCATTATTTCTATTAAATTAAAAAAAAAAAACAAACCACAAAACCAAAACAAAACAGAAGATATGCTACTCAGATAAAATAAAACCGTCTCTTTTCAGTTATGAGATCTCCTTCAGATGATTTTCTTTCAATTGACTCTGCTCCTCACATAGCTGAATATTTGGAATTTGAGCCTAAAATTATGTTATTGCTGTAATGGCTGTGCTATAAGGGCAATTCATGGAGGTACTGGCCCACTGTTGTAAGACACTGAGCATCTTGAACTCTCCCAATCTTCCCTAGAGATAAAATTACTCAATTCCTGATTAAACAACTTATTCTTAGGCGTATGCATAAATCCTTTTCATTTCCATAAGATTTAAGTTTGAGTTTGACCCAGAATATTTGTGTATGCTTTGCTAAATTACAGTACATGGCTCCAGGACCAAACCTTTTAGAAATAAATATGTAAGAGCTGCCAACTCTGGGTGATTTCCTCTTTTAAAGGATTACCAGAGAAAAAAGTACTTTGAACATAACTAGTGTGAATGTTGGATACCATAATTTAAATATTCCCTGGGCTAATTTTTAGTATTTGGATGTGGTGATAGACAGAAATTTAAGGGCAAACTTCCCATTCTGTTAGTATTTGGTAAACTGCTGATTTGATCAAAACACTCTTCTGTGCAGTGCTTTATCTATGGAATCACTAACGGGGTGAACCATTCTAACATCTCAAAGTTTCTGTGTTTTTGCAGACATGCTGCATCGGGAATCAGAAATGTCAGGTCCACTGAAAGCTGCTCTCATTGCTGAGCCCTTTCGTGCAGCTCTGAGCTGAAGCTCTGGTAGTGTACACACAGGAAGCCAGTATCTGTGGATGCACCAGGATTTATTGACACAAGCTACTTTACAAGTTACTTAGTAATCCATAAGAAAATCTGCGATAGATAAGTATTTTCTCTCGCTGAAAAAAAAAACCCAAAATGCATTTTCAGTGATGCACTACAGGAAATGAAGATTATGTTTGAATTATAGTGGTCTCAGAGGAATGGAAATGTTTCTTTTGCATTTACAAGCACACACAAGCCCACTTTTTCAAAATGCTAATTATGGCAACGAAGAAACAATAAGAAGAACCTAAAAGTTTTCTCTGGAATAAGAGGCATTTTGCATCTTTTCACCAGTAACAGCCATCCTTTCCTCTTGCTGTGGAAAACAACTTCTCTTTTAAGAAGGGAATCAGGACTGACAAAAGAGATGCATGCTATTCCCAAAGACAGGGCTTGTCTCAGATATATCTTGTTAGGAATAGGGACAGCACTACTGAGAATTAATCACTCTCATAATCAGAGGAGGTGTTCCAAACACCTCATGTGTTCTCAGGAATACAAAGTTCCTGGGACATTAGATAAATGTAGTATGTTTCCCATCACTAGCCCTGAACAGTTTATAGTAACTTCATGGTCATGTCTTTACTAATTACTTTCAACATCTGCAATGTATATTTGAGACAATGGCATTTGTCCTTGCTGACGCTGTTCTTTACAAAATGACATCTGATGTGATTTCCCAACAATTACATGGGAAAGAGATCTACCAGGATCCTGGTAGACCACAATCTGTGGAAGGAGACTAACTTTGGAAGAGGATAAAATTAAACTGCAGTTCTCCTGATAGGAAACATGACATAGAATAGACCCTTAGGCGTGAAACAATGTATGTTTCCTATAGCTTTTCCCCTCCTGCCGGTCTAAGCTTTAATACATTCTCAAGAGCTGTCCATAGCATTGAAGAGAAGTATTTGAAGTGACATGGCCTAAGCATACACACAGTGTGATCTCTTGGCGAGTGGGATGATGAGGTTTGTTAGATGGTCATCTACAGATGGGACAGTCTAAGCTTTGGGAAAGGGCCATCATCCACCCTATTGACTGCCCTGAAATGCCGTTAACACAGCATTATGGCTGCCCAGTGACACCGCAGTATCCTCCCGAAAGCCAAATTCAAGAAAACAAGGTGCTGAAGAGTTAGGTGCACAGCAGCTCTCCCATGCAGCCCAGCTACTCCTGACAGTGGGGAGTGCTTTAGTAAGACATAGAGATGTGAAGATCAATTCCAATCAAGAGGAAGTTTCAAACGTTGATCCAGAGGTTTGTGTGTAGAGTTCGAGCAGGGAGGCGTGGAACTCAGTTCGAATGATGGTTTAGCACAATTAATTTCCTCATTATGTGAGGAAAGCACTAATACCACTGTCTCAGTATTCCTACCATGTGTAGCCCAGCCAGAACCCCCTGCTCCTGGCTCCCTGGCAGTGCCAGTGAGCAGTTCACAAAAAAAATGCCCAGGCAGAGGGTGTATGTAAAACGCAGAGACTGATACAGGGCTAGGGGAACTTTGTTCAGAAAGGAATACACAGCAACAAGTATATGAAGGCTGGAAGCAGATTTGTAACTTCTTTCACTGTTTTTCCAACTATATATATCTGTTTCCTTCCTTTCTTTTACACAAGTCTTGTCACATCACCACTGAGGGGGAGGAGTAGCATGAGCATCCATTTCTCAATCCTGAAGGGCAGCAGCAACACTTGTACTAAAAAAGGTGTTGGATCCTACATCACTAGCAGCAGTCACAGAGCACCACTGGTCCCTCTTGCAAAATTTTGGTGTGGCTTTTCAATCATTGCTTCTCTTTTTTCTAAAGATGAACTAAGAAGGGAAGTGGCAATTTCATGTTGACCATTTCAGCTTGTTTCCAAAATAAGTGATCTTGAGATAAGTTCTGTGGTGAAATTGTGCACTTTCATTTTGCAATAACCTGCTTATTTGACAAGGACTCATTCCTACGTGCCAGTCTTCTGATGTGTCACACTGGTCTGAAGATGTTGGCATTGCTGACGTGCAGGATCTTCATGGAGGCCTATCTTACAGTGGAAGACGGTATGTGCACTCAAGCACCAACTAAATCTCTTCTCTTGGGATAAACAGTTGTCTTTTAAAGGATTATTCAGAAAGGAGTAATCTTCACTGAGAAAACTCATGCTTTCTAAATAAAGAACAGCCCCTATCTAACACCTCTGTATTTGTAAATCTCTTGCCTTTATTACAGCACTAATGAGAAGACAAAATATGGCACAAGATCTGTCTCTAGTAGGATTCCTGAATCTTCACCTTTGCTTATGTCTGATCCAAAAGTTATGGTAATCTGTCTTACTGGGCTTTTAATTAATCTTTTGACTCGTACTCTGTCTGATTCACACAAACAATACTAGGTTTGTGCATAAGCTTGATATCAAATGTCATTTTCTTCTCTGTCTTCCAGATGCTTAACATTTTAGGGATGAGAAGGAGCAGAAGCACATAGATAAGGGAGACTCTACAAGTTACAAACCAAGCCTGCTCTGTAGACAACATTTCAGGTCCCCAAAAGGCAAAGGTATCTAAACATTGCTGGTGGGATGCTTTGAGGCTGAGCAAAGCCCCAGCAAGGCCAGAGGACTGGGCACAGCAGTTCTGTGCCGTGGTACAGGGCTCATACATCAGGACAAGCAATGCCAGTAAGAGCCTGGACCCCCGTTAGCAGCCCTCCCAGTAATTCTGAGCCTGGTATTTGTCCTGATTATGTCAGGAAAAGAGTGAACACACAATCATCTCTAATCCCAAAGCCCCTTTTGCTATAGTATGGCTTCTGTGCAATTGTTCTCAGCTTGAATACCACTTCCGCCCATTTCCACAGGCTGCAAAGCCCCCCTATGTATCCCCCCTAGAATAATTTCATAAATACATAGCTGGAGCAGTAGCAGAAGTAATGACATTAATGGTCATTTGTTAATGAGTGAGTTTGCTGCAAGAACATCATGCCTTTGAATTTAAAGGAATCCAGAATTTGCCAGCAAGGATTTAATTTATAAGTAGCGATTTCTTTACTTAACATCCCAAGTAAAACATCATGCTGATTTGTGTTTCCTTTTAAGAAATTAGAACCTTTTCATTTCTGGGAATTTAAATCAACTCCTGGTGTTGTGACATTAACACCATCAGAAGCCACAATGTTCTGAAGGCCCCCCAGCAGCTGTGTCAGTCAAGATACCAGTAAGTCAAGTAAGCAGACCAGTGAGGAACTCGCACTGGTGGGCTCATTAAGGGTAGCCTGTGCAACGGACTCACTTTCAGGATCAGGGAACAGAGTCAATGAAAATGGAGGTTGTTGCCAGTAGCCAAGATAAAAGCTAACTTCTGGGGTAAGGAAAAGAAACAAACAGATGAAGGTGAAATACCAGGAATGGAAATGCCTCTAAGCATAAAGATTTGTTTACCCTGTGATTATTAAGCATGTATTTCCCCAGAGAAATAATTGCCTTGGATTAAGTGATTTGTAGGAATCAGTTGCTCGGTAACAGGTAGCAAAGGAAGGTGGGGTGAGGGCTGCAGAGGTAAAACAAGCCATGCGCTGGTTTCCCTTCTCAGCCCAAAGACCCTGCAGCTGCGCAGGCCCCACGAGTGCCTCCGGCCGGCACAGGAGCACACACAGCCCATTTATCAGAGGAAATTCAGAGTTCCGTGCTCCCGGGCAAGTGGCAAGGGTGGGGCTTTCCTGTGCTTATGGGCTAGGATAACTGGCATTTTTCCCCCTGTTTTAATTGTTCTTCTGTGCTGTTTTCTATTTAATCATTATTATCATCATAAATACAGATGTTATTCAGTTTCAGCCTGTGTTCTGGGTTCCTTCCTGTTCACCTCTGAGATATCTCTGTTTCTCTGGCTGGTTCTTTTGCACATTCTCCTCTCCCTGACACCAGGGACTTTTCTGAGTGATTGTAAGCAGCCTCAGTTTGACAGACCGCACAGCCCCAGTCACACATTCCTCCTGGACTTGCACACTGGAATTTACAGTTTTAAATAACTGAAGTAAACTGTATGTATTTCATATACAGCTGGAAGAGGAGATAACTCCTCTTAACTCCGTTTACAGAGATGTTTACAGCTTCTCAGGCAGAGAGAATCAATGTAAGGCTGCAGTCATCATGTGTCAGCATGTCCACACTGTACGGTCCACAAGCTGCTGATGTTCTCCTGTTTCCTTTCTGGGGTGTCTTGTGGCTAAAATTTGTCTTCTCGTTAGAAAAATAAAAGAAGTGAAAGGCCACATCCAGTGTGCTGTGACCTTGTTGCCATCATCCTGTTACCAGCGCTCGAGACCTCTGCAGAAGAGTCATCAGTGCTGCTGTCAGGATGTAAGCAGGGCATTGCTCAGTGTTAGTCCGTTGGTCACGTCCTCAGCTGTCGATGCGTGTGATTCCTTTAAACTTTGCTGCTTCTGCTTCACACATGGACTTTTCCATTCATGCTGCATTCATATCAGTCTTCATATTTCCATCACAAATCTCTGCGTACCTTAATACACGCTGTAAATTACTGTACAACAGAGAAAACCGCTTACACAGGGGCAGGAAATGTGTTATTTTCAACTCTGTGATCTCCTCTACACTAAAAGGATACTTTGGGCTAACTGAAACCAAATCTAGCCAAACCAGTTCAAAAGTCGGTGTGAACATAACTTTCTATTTTGTCTAAAACATTTAAACTTATTTAAGATAAAACAAAACAATCCCGGTTTAAATCAAAACAAGCCTTTCTCAGGGTACCCAGTGAAAAAGTGACTGGACCACAGCTCCTTGTGAGTGCTGCGAGGCAGCTGGCGAGGTCTGTTCTCTTTCTACTGCAGCTGCAACAGCAGCATTCGCCCCACAAACGCTCGCTGCATCTGCCAGCCTGGGGGGGCTGTGAGCTGCTGTTGGCCTGCAGGGCTTGAACCAAGGTTCCTTTGCAAGGACAATGCAAGACGCCAGTGGTCCATGAAGAGACAATTACAAAGTCTGTGTGGCCTGATGATGAAACCTCTTGCAAGTACACTCTTTTTGACATGGGCACTTAACTCATTGATACACTATAAAGATTCAAAATGTACCTGAGCAATTAAAACAGTAAAGTGAAGTTTGAAATCTTTGTGGTATCACATATAAATAGAATGCCTTGCTCTTGGCTCCAGTATCAAAACAGAGTTTCACGCCCAGTGTAAGCTAAGAGCTATTATTCTTCCTGGACCGAATTAAGAATCTGTCTACTGGTACTGACAGATGATGTGCAGATCGATCCTGTATTCAAAGCTCTTCCATTTTCAGGGCGGTTCCTAAGGCGTTTGCTGATGTTTGCTTACACTTTTGCCCATCACAGTGTGCAAGAGAGAGATGTGCAAGTCAGTCAGCATGCTCCGTCTTTTGGGAAATGATCAATTAGGCTCTGATAATCAGGACGTCCGTACTGCTGGCTGCCTGCATTGGCAAGACCTCTCCGAAGGTTTGGCCGTGGACTTTATCAGTAAATAGGAAATGCACAGGTAACGGCACTAAAAGGAAGAAGTCTGAGCGGCTGAAAACCGGGAGGAGATTCCTCCAGCCCCACGTTTAACTGGGAGCGGGCAGCGTCCCTGCGAGCTGCTCCCGGAGCAGGGTGTCGGGGCGAGCAGAGGGACGTTTCCCCGGCTCCGGCGGGAGCCCCCCGGCAACCA
>NW_009609257.1:0-967 GCF_000690535.1 Cariama cristata
GCACAGCACTCCCCCACCCCCCCATGACACCACAGTCCCCCTCTAGGGCCGTGCTGTTACCCCCATTCCCAGGTAGGCAGCCATACCCTGCGTTGAGCCATGCAGCAGCCCTGCCTGCATGCCCAGCCGCATCCCGGGTAGCAACCTCCTGGTAGCAGGGTGCTGCCCTCACGCCCCCCGCGGGGCCGTGCTGCAGCACCCCGGGTGCAGGCACACCTGTGCCCCCAGCAGCCACTCACCTAAAAAAAGGGCTGGGAGAATCCCGGCCCACACTGCGTTTGGGGAGAAGCAGAGACCGCCGGGGTGGGTAGGAATCAGCCCTGGGCAGCCATGGAGCCAGCAGAGCCCAGCCCCTTATTCCTATCCCCAAAGCCTCCCACCCTGCACCCACACCTGGCCCTCACCTCCAGCGGGACAGGCACAAGCAGCTCCTCCACATCCAGGGGGTAGGGGATCTCCAGGACAGAGTTGGTCTCACTGCTGGCCACAGATCGTGTCACGACACGGCCATCCGGCCAGGTCACCTCCAGGCTGCTGGCTTCATCGTGCCCTGCAGGCGGGCAGCCCATCAGAGGGGGGGGTCTCCAGGGCGGACAGGGGCTGAAAGGAGGCCAGGGGAGTGGTAGGGATGGAGGGGCAAAGCCTGCCCTTGCTCCCTGAGCTGGGCCCCAGGTGCCGGTGCTGACAGCCCCTTCACAGGGATGTAGCCTGAGGGGTGCAGATGGAGACAACTGGATGCCCTGCCAGCGGTCTTGAGCCAGGGGAGGGTTAATGGGCAGGGAAAGCCCTGGTGCCTGGGCAAAGCAGCAGGCAGGGGGTGAGGAAGGGGACCTCTGCCCCTTGCAGCAGGGCTGCAGTGGCTGGGTAGCCTGCAGCCTCCCCTGGAGCCCACCATGCTCAGGGCAATGGGCACAGATGACTGCTGTGCTGCAGGGTGCCAGAGCAGCAGACATGGCCCCTGCCCGGG
>NW_009609257.1:1022-1679 GCF_000690535.1 Cariama cristata
GAGGCAGACCCTTGCCACCTCCCTGCCCCCAGCTCACCCAGTCCGAAGTGTGCCACAGGCTCCATCTCACAGAGGTACCCTGATCCGCCGTCGATGATGCGCAGGTGGGCCCCGCTGCGCCGTGTGAACAGCACCACTTTGGCCCCCCGTGCAAAGGCCCCGAAGCGGGTGCGGGGGATGACACGCAGCCAGTTGTTGCTAGTGCCCTGCAAGGGAGGAGGGAGCAGGGAGACTGAGCAAGGAGAGGCAGAAGGGATGGGGACAATGTGAGGAACTTCTGCTTGACTCACCTGGGTGCCCTTGAAGATGGAGATCGGCTGTGCCATGGACTCGCCGTGGGACAGGATGAGGTCCAGCATCCCATCGCCATCAAAATCCGTCACTGCGCCCCCTGCAAGGACAGGATCACATCATGCCGGGGGCCTGGCCCCACATCTCCCAGCACTACACCCTGCTCCCGGTGTGGGCTCCCACAGGCCGCAGCAGCACTCCCAACAATGCAGGGGCTATAGGGAAGATGGGGTGACCCCAGTGCAGGAGTAAGGGTCCCTGTATGGGTGGTACCCTGCAATCAGGTGGGTCAGCTCCCCAGGCCATGGAGAGGACAGGCAGTGCCTGGGGGGGGGGCCGTGGGAAGCAGGGGGCGGCCTGGCGTCA
>NW_009609257.1:1710-3656 GCF_000690535.1 Cariama cristata
TGTGGGACACAGGAGGCTGCCTGGCCCCCTCCCAAATGCAGCGGTTGGCTTGGAACAGTGGGCACCCAGGAAGCAGCAGAGACCTGGGGAACAACTGGAGACAGCACCATTAACAGGTTATAAGTAAAACAAGAAAGCATGGAGCCGCTCCTGGGTGATGTGGGCTCCAGGATGCTGGTGGGGAGCAGGCAGGTGACTCAGCCAAGCACACAGCATCCCCAGGCATAAAGGGTGCCAAGCGGTGCTGTGGCACACCCCTGGCATGGGCCCCACCTGTGCCTCGTCCCTCAGGCTCCAGCGCGTCCCCCGGATTCAGCTCTTCCACAATGGGGTCTGAGTGTTCCCTGCGGATGAGCCTGCCGAGCACAGACAGGGCATTAGTGCCAGCCCCTGCGGTCCCCAACACCTTCCCGGGAAGTGCCTGTCCCCTCCCACAGCAGCATGGTAGAGAGGTGACAGCCCCAGTGGCCATGCAGGGTGGATGGGGGAACAGGACCTGCCCCTGCCTGTTACCATCTCACATCTCTGCTCCATGAAGGGGTCACAGGGATGTCACGAGAGTCTGGCTTTTGTGGGTCTGAACTGTGGAGCAGCAACACCATCTCCAAACACTGCTGCATCCCTCTGGGACCAGAGACCCCCCTACCCCACCATACCACTGCCCTCCACCCACCCACAGGTGCTGGCAACAGGTTGACAACCAGCTCCCACCATCTCACACACCAGTAATAAGGAATTGACCCCCCACAATTAACAGGAGCCATGAACAAGCTTCCACACTGCTGATAATCAGCGGTGCTGGGGACCCCAGGGGCTGCTGCAGGCACGATCGCAGCAACTGGTAATGACATCGGGAAGGGCTCAGTCACGATGCCTTTTATCAGCGAGCCCAAGCAGCGGCACAGCTGGAGAGGAGACCTGTGAGCCTGGCTGCACTGCAAGGGCTGCTTGGGCCCCCACAATGGGGTGCAGGCTGCCCCAGTCCCCCGGTCCCCGCCAGGCTCCTACCGGAAGAGGCGGTTGGCAGAGGAGCCACGGTAAGCGATGTTGTTGAAGAAAACCTCCAGCTCCTGGTCATTGTCAAAGTCAGCTGCGATGACAGTGCGGACAGGGGATGGCATGGAGAACTTGGGGGTGGCAATGTCCTGCGCAAGGGATGGGCACGGGGTGACAACAGGCACGGGGAGTGGGACACTGGGTCCTGCTTTGGTGCTTCGGGTCCCCTCCTCACTGGTAAGAGGGGCTCAAAGCCAAATCATGGTGAAGCCGGACCCCTGGCCAAGGAGGCTCAGAGGCAAAGCTAGCAGCATGAGGGTCCCAATCCCAGGCCTCACCCGGAATCGGACGTGCCCAGGGGCCCCGCTCTGCAGGTAGAGGCGGTGTGGCCCGTTCCAGTTGCCGTAGACAATGTCCACCCGGCCATCACGGTTGAAGTCAGCCAGTGCCACACCACGTCCGTGCTGGTAGGGGTCATCCAGCCCTGGGGAGCCACAAGGGGATGGGGGGGGAAACAGGACCCCTTCCCTGCCTCCATCTCCCTGGGATGCACTGCACGGTCCCCAGATGGGTCCTCCCCACGCAGTGCTGCATCCCTGCACCAACGGATGCCCTGGTGCACCTCAACCACCCCAGTGGTACCCAGGGCTGTACCTCCACCCACCCAGCCCATGCAGGCAGGGACAGGCAAAACCAGCCCTGCCCTGAGGTCCCCAATGCCTGGGTCCTCCCCATAGCTCCCCTTACTCACCCACAGTAGCTGCCATATCCTGGTACGTCCCATCCCCCAAGTTGCGGAAGAGGAAATTGGGGCTGTTCTCGTTGCCGCAGAATATGTCAGAGGCGCTGTCACTCAGGATGGGGCCCACAGCCACCCCACGGCCCCCTGGGGACAGCAGCCTGAGGGTGAGGGGACAGCTGGTGCCCTGCCCCAGGGGAGTTTGTGCCCG
>NW_009609257.1:3691-4213 GCF_000690535.1 Cariama cristata
CTGGTGTCCCCTCCTCACCCACCTCCCACTTCCAGTCTCTCTCATCAGGAGCTAACTGGCCCTGGCAGCCACTCATGTCACTCCCAACCCTAATCATTGCCATGGTGACAGGTCCTAATTAGTGACAATTTACTGCTGGGGCCATGGGGCACAGCAGCAGTCCCCACGGTGATGGGGCAGGCTGACACACAGTCCCCGCTGCCCTGCTCGTGTGCCCACATCCCCGTGCCACGCTGCCTGCCCTACAGATGCTGTGGGCCCCAGAGGTATCAACCCAAGTGACAGTGGGCACGGGGGTCCTGCCAGGTGGGCATCCCGTGGTCCTGGTCCCTTCCACGGGCCGTGGGGCTGCCACTAGATGGGGCAGTCAGGCAGCCTAACACGTGGCAGGGCCCACTGGCTGCCCTGCCTGCAATGGGGTCCTGCACTCGCCGTGCCCCATCCCCTCCGTGGGGTCGCAGCAGCCGGGTACCTGTGTACTTGCTGACTCCAGCCTGGGCAGCCACGTCCACCAGCACCACG
>NW_009609258.1:0-288 GCF_000690535.1 Cariama cristata
TTGAACCATCTTCCCCCCATCCCACCCCCCTCTCCCCCCAAATTAGTGTCATCTGCAAACTTCATAGTGCCTTCCATAATTTCCTTCAGGTGATCAGTAAATAGATACCAGTCCTACCAGTTCTCCCTAATAATGAGCAAGTTAGCCTTGCCTTTAGGGAAGATGAAAGAAACTGAACCTTGAGCTTTCATGAGTACAATAGAGAAAGAAGCTGGGTGGATTGGAAATAAGCCCTTCAGGTTAATAAATTGTCCTTTTTTGTATTGTCTGGTACACTAGTTACTTTCC
>NW_009609258.1:319-4803 GCF_000690535.1 Cariama cristata
CCTACACATTCATACTAAGATTTGCAATCAAAATCAAGATAGGATAGGAAGGATTGTGTACTGAGACTTGTTTGCTTTTGGATTCTGCTTTAGATTTGCTATAGGCATATGGAAAAGCATGCGAAGTAATGATTAGAACAGTGAAACTGAGATCATAGAACAAGTCTCTAGAAATAAATGAGTTTGAAATTTATATTATTGAAACTTGAAACTATCAACCCTTCCCAGTCATTAATTCCTACTCCTGAGTGTTACTGGCTTCATCCTTTGGGTTAAATATTGTAGGTATCATAATTGAGTTAGTGCTGGGGTAGCGAGATACTGCATTTCTGACCCCTTCGAAAAAAAATTGTGAGGCTAGGGAGTTTGAATAGGATTGGTGGACCATAGCTGTGTGCTGCTGCTGTGCGCTTATTTCAATACTCCGTAAATTTAGGACTGATTTAACAAATGATAAAGCGAATTACCAACTAGTGGAATTTGAATCAATGATGGCCTTTAGATACTGTGAGCAAAACCTGTAGCAGCAGAGACACTTCTGCTTAGCATTGTTCTGGAGGGGTGTGTTTGGAAAAGAAGCAATCAGAAATAGGGGGGTGTTGGAGGTGGCAGGGGAAATACACTGTTATCACTCTTTGGAACTCTAAAATGAAGTGTTTCAGTTTCAGCTCTGACCCTGGGAGTTCACATTATAAAATCTTTACATATAATTTAGCTCATGAATTGGAAGCTTCTGCTTTGTGAAGGTTTTATATGACTGGAGCTGGATCATTCTGTTCCCTGGAGAGACCATGCTTCCTCCATATCGAGGCTGAGGTAACTGGGGAATGTAATGGCAAGTTTGCAAGCTTGCAGTGCAATTTAGCATTCGTTTTTTGTTTTCATGCAATACATTACCTTTACAAACACAGCAAAGCCTTTACTTCCTTTTTCCTCATGTGTCTGTCTCATAGAAATGGTAGTTTTATTTTCATGGAGAAAAATATAACAAACGCCTCCTAAGCACGGAATGGAAAGGGAGAGAAAGAGAGGCAGGCATGAATACTACTCCAGAAACTAACGACCTGTTCTTTTCCTTGAAGGTTTTTAAGAAGAATATGCATGCGTCTTAACTTGTAGTTTCTGGAGAACACAGCTGGGACTGGGGAAGTCTGGTTTGTGTTCAGCTCTGACAAGACTTTGGTGTGACAGTGGGCAAGATGTTCAGGATGAGATTCACAGGGGTGCCGAAGTACTTTGTAAATAGCTCTATAGATGTTACTGGGCTCTCCACAAAGGCCTTGCTCTTAGCCTGCCTTGGGTGTTTCTGTTGTCTGAAGGTGTTGTATTTTTTGTCTGAAGGACTTGTTACCCTTAAAGTGATTTCTTCTTGCTGTTCTCCAAGTGACTTCCCAGGAGCTTTCCAGCTCCCTTTCTGTTTAGTGATCTCTGTATCTTCAGCATTGAAATATTGAGCACCATCATAATTTTTGTGTCTTTCTCTTTAGTCCCCGCAGGTAAATCTGTTCCTTGTCATAAATGCCTACTTTGCATGTGAGAGACTAGAACCTGCTGAAATCCCTAAAGTCGTTTTATGACTTACACTTTAGAATGTAGCTTGCTCTTTTGGGTGGTTAGACAGAAGGATCTCTTTCATTACCTACTACTATTTTCTCATGTAGCTATTTTCTGACTTTCTGTATGCTTCTTTTAAGCTGCCTATTTTAACCCTTGACCTTTGAAATAATTTTCCGCTTTTTCTCTTTTCCTTACCCAATAAAAGCTCTGCTTCCTTTCCCTTTTTCTACTGAGAGATGTTGCTACCCTTCTTCTACCACCTCTTGCTGACTATCTGAAAACTTTCCTGCACAAGGTTATCTCCATGCTTATTTACATGCTTATCTTACATGGTTGCTGGTTTGTCCTTTCCACTGCAGAGGTCCTGTTGAGGCATGTAAACTATTAGCCTCTTTTCCAAATAGCAACTTGTCTTGTAATGATGATGACTGGGAGATGAAGGGTTAGAATTGCAGAGAAATGAGACAAGTTATCTAGTTAAAAGGCAAAAGCCGTCATGAAGATGACGTATGTAAAGTTTCTACATGTAAAGATTAAAAATACTCTTTCTCTCCCATTTATTTTGCCCAATGTCTTTCTAGTTAAACAGTATTTTAAAAATAATGCTAATTTTAGACTTCTAAATACTTATTAGGAACGGGAGTGGTACAGTCTTTTTGGTTTCAAACTTTAAAAGATGATTGCATTTTGATGCTTTTTAAGTGATTAGTGACATTTGTCTAGAGCTGTGTTTTTTAAATAGGTCTATATGTAGTGAGCATTTTCCTATAAATTTTTGATTGACTAGCTGAAGTATTTAAAATCTATTTTGAAATAAAGACACCAGATATTTATATGATTGGTGATAAGGAAAAGACAGCTATAAGACAGAAATTTGCTGGTTATAGGTTGTGTGTGTTGGTTTCAACTGCAGTTATTATGGTGATGTGGGAGAGCAGACATATATCTAAGAAGTGGAGTATTCCATAACAGTTTTGTGATGTAATAGAGCAGTTTTGCAAAACTGCTGCTCTGAAGGGGAAAGAACGATGCTGTCAAATAATGGAAGAAATGCACTATTCTTTATCCTATCGTGGTTTCTCTGTGAAGTCAATTTCTGAAGTATATTCTTAGATTCTTTTGGGCTGGAAAAATTCTTCCATTCCTCTACATTATGAGGAACAGATAACTTGGCTACTTTAAAAAAATATTTCTGTATCTAGACTTGTTCTATCATTTCCTTGTTCTGTCATTTAAGGGCATTGCCTCATTGTTGCATGACTGTGATCTTACTGCAACCTCTTTGCACCTTCAGCTCTTTGCTGATGTTTCAGAATGCCTGTTAATTTGTTTTTCCATAACATAGAGGAATAGTTGCTGTAAGATGCACTCACCCACCTTTATCTGCTGTAGTGCATTGCTTGTTGACTCAGTTTGACTTGAGACTCAAGGTGTCATGAGAGTTGCAACCAATGATGTATTACTCCACTTGTGCTTTCTAAAGATAACCCTTTTCTCTTAAAGTCAATAGAAATAATATTTTCAAAGACAGCGAATTCATGTAGAAGATCAAAATTGTTTAGGAATATTCAGGCAATCAAGGGCTGCTGCATTACTTGTGGATTACCTTCGTAGAGTTTAAGTGTCTTGCACATAAGGCAGAAGTATAGTTGGGGATGAAGTCCAGGAGGCCCAAATCATGTTCTTGTTCCTCCTATCTCAGAAGCAAATATTTCTCCCCTCTCTGCCCTATTCTAATCAAGAGACCCACCGTCTGGCAACTGCATGGGCATGCCTGCCAGTCTTACTTGTTCTTAACCTCACATCATCCTCATATCCAACCTGCTTTGTCTTTAGTTAAGCACAAAAGCACAGTATGGAAGAAGATCTGAACTTTGGCATGGTCTCCTTGTGTCCTCACCTCCTGTATAAGTAGACTGATAGAGCCATTTGATGGTCCATCTGAGCCTTGCATTTTGCACCCATATGTGATTCTAGTGTTGCATGTGTAGCAATGGCAGATGCTGAGCAAACAAATCGGCACGACTTCTTCCTACAAAAGCATGATGATGCATGTTCAAAGGCATTGTGCAATTTGTGGTTGTGCAGATCTGTGTCAGGCAGGCCACTGCTGCTGTCTGGTCGCCTGCTTTGTGCACTAATGGACAGAAGCAATGTAAGTAGATGTTGATTCCTGTGATGTTAATCCTTCAATTGTTGGTAACTCTAAGTCTTTGAAATGTGTACTACTAGCAACAGATTTATTCTTAAATAATAGCGTTACTAGTGATTTATCTACTCAAATAAATGCTGAAACATTTAATTTTGGAGTAAGAAAGAAAGTAGCTTAAAGAAACTCTATGCAACATATTTTCTAGAATGTTTTTCCCCATGTACTCTGGCTTAAAGGAGGCGGGGGGGATAGACTGCAAGGCTCAGGTTGGCCTCAGGAACAAAAGTGCATCTTACACTGCTGTGAGTTAATCCTAAATTGCTATATACATATTCATTTGATCTCTGTCTGTTTGACTTAATTAAAACACTGGAATGTTTGTTCACTAGGTAAGAATTTTTCTGGGAGTTATTTAAATTAGTAAGTACTCTGCTTACTGTCATTAAATGTCTTTCCCCCAGCCCTCCTCCCCTACTCCTCACGGTATGTAGCAATAAGTGATATATGACTATAAAATAATGACAGTTAAGTCACAGATGGTTGAAGATAAAACCTTTAAATGAACACTGAAGCTCTTCACTGTTCATGTCAAAGATTTTGGTGTGGGGCTGTTTCTTTTGGGTTTTGGGATTGCTTTTTTTTTTTAAAAAATGCTTTCTAATTAAAAATGCTGTTGATTTTACTTTTTTGCTCCATTTTACATACAGTTTTTGTTCTGTTCACATTTTTAATAATAGCCATGACTATTATGTCCTGCTGCCTGCTTTTCCTCTTT
>NW_009609258.1:4834-22422 GCF_000690535.1 Cariama cristata
TGTGGCAGTATTCGCAGCAAGAGCTGATGGTGGTCATGTAGAGGGGCCTTAGCAAATACCAAGCACACAGTAGCAGTGTCATGGGCTTAGTCATCCTGTTTGCCAGGAGCCATTCTGCTTCTGTGAGGTGCTACATGTTTTGGAGTTAACTTTCATGTCTCTAATATGAACAGTGAGAGAGATTTTCAAATCTTCTTTATTTGAGAACACAACCTCCTTCCATGCTACTCCTTTGTACAATTTTCTAATGATTTAAATAGTGTTTAAACCTGACTAATGCATATTCAGTCCTGTTCATATTCTCATTCCCCATTGAACTGGTATTTTTTACCTTGCCTTCTGAATTGCCTTTGCCTTTTTAACAGCATCCAGACTTTGGCTTTAGGAAGAATACGACTTCTCTCTTTTGTCAGAAACTTTGGATCTTGACACATGCAAGACAATTTTTTTGGGAGACGAAGGTCACATGAACTGGAATGACACAAACAGTTCCCCACTACCCAACTAGCAAGAACACATGTTTGCTTCATTGAGTTAGCTTCAGTTCTCCAGGCTATCGAGACATTTGCTTAAGCTTATGGCTTCAGGATGTTTATAGATTCTTGCAAGATCAAGGTCTTGGTGGTGTGTTCATGCTGCAGGGCAGATGAGAGTCTGGTGAGGTGTCCGCTGTAGTGCTGACTGAGGGACTTAATTTCACCTCACTTCATTTTAGCTGTGGTGAAGTTGTAGGTTGACTAAGAAACATATTTCAGTATAGTAATAGCAATTGAAATAGGCTGAATAATGTTAAAATGTTTAATCAAGTATTTTGATTGTTGTACATTATCATTCACTTTCCAGAGTATATTTGCATTGTTTTTTTTTCCATTCCCTTTGTTTGAAATACTCAGCAAATGTTTCTATTTTTCCATTTCTCAGATTTTACTATTGCAACTATGGAATTTATTTTGGTCTTCTAGATACAAGTGGCTTGATGTTTTACTTGTCCTTGTAAGGTATCCAGTTGCTCAACCTCTGTGAAGCAAAACATTGTTTAATGTGTCCTGATCACCTCATAAGTATCAAGTGTAAAGGGAAAAGACTGCTGTATCACTTTCTTTCATTTTATTAGTTGTTATTTTTTAATTTAATTTGAAAGAAAAAACACGAATTGGAAAGGCTTCCTACATGCCATAAGTGATCCTTTGCATCAAGAGATTAATAGGCTTATGGAAATGCCTGCTGCTTACAAAATAGGCAGGGCATGGTTACCAAATACTTAAGGTTTCCACCATTCTTTTCATATCTGGTGGCTTGGAATAAACCAGAGACTACAATTTAGTTCGTTGATGCGTGTTTTGTGAATTCAAAGCTAATTTGTAAAAATCTACTGGTCTTACCAAGGCTGCTTGTCTAAAGTGTTTCATAATCTAGATGTTTTCTGGGAGCCACATTTTTATTAATCTATATTGCTGTCTAGTGAAAAGCATCTCAACAGCAGGGAAATACAGATTTGTTCCGAGTAGGCAGAACTGGGGGAACGTTTGTCAATATTTTCTATTACTTTTCTCTTTGCCGTGTTCAAGGTCAGTACCTGTACATGGTCTGGTACCTCAGCTGGGTTCCTTATGTCTTTGCTGAGTTGGCTGTGTGCTGCTCGCTTTTGCAGCTTCTTCCCCACTTGTCAGATCACCGTTTTTTGATGCATTATTTCATGTTCTCTGGTAATATTCGCTCTCTTAGGAAGGACTTAAGAACAACTAGATTTTTTTTTTCCCCACTTATACTGTTTTGATGAACAGAAGCAAGAGTTTTGAAGTGGCTTGTTAGGCATCTATGTAAGAGAATTATCTCCCCAGTATTTCACTGTTGCTTTGTAGTGTATATGGAAAACTAAGTATAAGTAGTGGTTGTCATGTGCTTCCCTATGAATAATTTATGTGGGATTTCTTCATTTAACAAGTGCACAGGGCTACAAGATGCTGTAAGAAAAATGAACAATACTGTATTATTTGAGGAATGGTATGTGATATTTATGCAAACCTGGTTCTGAGGAGTATAATTCAGGCTGTCACTTTGATATGTTTGATTGTGCAACTTTAGCATTGCTTTTATATTTAACTAAAAAGTAATTGCCACTGTTTTAATTAACACCCCCCTACCCCCAAGAAAAAAGAGATTATCATTATTTTCCTGAAAGTACAGAGAATTATTGTTGCTCTTTAGAAAGTACATGATCTGAGAGTGGCTTTGCTGGGCAGTGCTAAAATACGTTGTCCTACCTCACAAGAAATTGTTAGTAGGGAGAGATATTAACAGAGAGGGGTAGTCTCACATATGGATGAGTGGAAGTGCAAAGCTTTCTCCTTGTACTTCAGGTTTGACCTAAGCATAGTGAGAGTGTTGCTCAAAAGGTAGGGTGCTCTCCACTGCCCATGTGGTCCTCAACAATTATCTGCATTTGAGTGGCCAAGCAGATTTGGTCAGTGAATATGAGTGGCACACATGTAGGGTGACAGCCATATCATTTGTAAATCTGAGCAAGAAGCAGGATGGCCTTGTACCAGGCTGTACAAGCAGCAAGTCACCATCAAATAAATCTCCTGTATTAAGTACACAGAACAGTTTGATGATATTTAAAAGGTGTGTTTATCTAGCGAAAGTTTCTAAGAGTCTTTTCTGGAAATGATATGCAGGGCCTAGCAGGATAACAGGCATTGAGCAGTGCAGATTAATGCAGCCAGCCTCTGTGTCTGGTAAGAACTTTCAGCTGGCTCATTTCTCAGCTTTTCCTCATTCTGAAAGTTGCATGCAGTCATGCTTTCATCCTTGTGTTTTTCCTGTTCAGTCATTTCTACATACAGCTGTGTATGCTGGATAATACCACATTGTTCCAATGGCTTTAGTTGCACTGAAGGTTTTCTTTTTTTCTTGGTTTTAATTGTGTTTCAAAACTGCAAGGCTGTGTAATACCATTCATGAAGTTGAATAATTGGAGAGGGGGAGGACAGGGGAGGAGAAGAGCTCTACAGGTGTAGATATACAGGACAATTACTCTAGATAGCAAGAACTGCAGAGGAGTTGGCTTGCGTAGCAGAAGTGCTGAGGTTATGTGGAGAGCAGAGAAGGCAGCCAGCTTGAGATGAGTGCATGTTTGTAGCGAGGGAATAAAAAGAGAGCAGATCTATGAAGTATGTTGGATGAAGTCCACAGGCAGCTTTACAAACCAAGAAAGATATTACTTATGCTGGGTCAGGTTTCTTTCCACGCAGATGTTTTGTTAGCTCTTGCATTGTCATTATCTTGGACCTCTTCAGTATGACTAATATTGCACAAATTTCAGATCTTTTTGTCTCCTCCATGCATGCTGAAATGCAAGGAATAAACCTTGAGAAGCTTTCTCTGTTGCTTGACCTTCCACGACCTTGAAGTCAAACTTTTAAATAACTTCCCCTACTGGATTTTAAAAGATTAAATAGGGAGTGAGTATACTTTCATTTACAAATCAAAACTAACTTATGTGCTTTGCAGTTCCAAATACAGAACTGTAAAAAATGAAAGTGTTTTTTATGTTCCATTGTATGATAAGAATAAGGAAAGTGATTTCTGAGCTTCCTTGCTGTTTGTCTGTGATAGCTGCTTTAACTCTGCTATCAATTAAAGGGACTGTGGCTGGGAAGAGGCTGTGGACACGACTATGTAAACTCTATGATAATGCCTCGTAAGTGCCAGCTCTGTAAAGAAAGCCCAATGTTTCTGTTTCCTTTGAAGAACTTAGTCTGGTTCATTTTGGTTCCATTCGTATTCTATTCCTGTGTTTCTCTGTCATTCCTTTCTCTCCTAGCAACAGCTTATTTGGGAAGTGGCTTTTGATGCTGTATGGTATTTAGACAATGTCTGTCCAATGCCATGATCAAACCTGGCTTAGCATAACTTGCCAGAGTTGCAAGCGTATGGTAATGTCTGTAAGGAATTAAAATAAAGCCTTGAGAACTGGGCAAAGAGTCTTTCCAGAAGAGCAAGGATCTGTCAACAGAATTGTAGCCCGTATGTAATTCCTACAAATCTGTGAGCGGGAAATGCCAATGCTTATTAGACCATGCATTAAATATCATTGAACAGATGTTCAGAGAGCCTTTCATTCATAGCGCTGTTAGCAATGAATGAGGTATTATGCTCCCATTCTACATTTGTAAGTGAAGTGTAAAGATACATTTGAAAAGGACAAATAGTGCAAAGTGCACCCTGCTGTCATTCATGTTCCAAGACAGTTTTTTATTCTTCAGTATGTGAAATTAATTACACTGGAAATAAGTATTTAACAATACAGTCTCAAGTTGTACAGAATATGAAATTACACAGTGAGTATTGTTTGGTTTTTTTCAATAAAATATATGTACGTCTCTCATATGGCAGTGACAGTTTTTCAGAAACAACAGTTCTTGAGATCTAGCTTTATCATTTCCTTAGGGCCATATTATCTTTGTTCACAGGGTTGTTTCAATATATGTGTGTTTTAATCATGTTGCTTTTAAAGAGTTTAGAAGGCTGCAGGGAAAATTAGGTGTGATAGTTTCCTAAACCCTATTCAGAAAACTTCTATTAGTCTCCTCCACTTTCTTTTTCTCTAAATTCTCTCCTTGTTTTACACTAATGTGAATTACTTTCTGGATTTTCCTGTCTCTCTGTACTGATTGTAGAAGAGTCTTGGCTGTCTGACTTAATCTAATCTGGATGCTTAGTCAGCTCAATTTGTATGAAAGGATCCCACTTGAGATTCCTGTTAAAGATCACAGAGGAAAACTGATCTTCCCATGGGTCACTCACCAGCACAGTGTACTGACAAAAGCCCAGGTGCAAGCATTTCAGACTTCAGCCTATTTCTACCTTTTTTCACCTTATGATGTACTGATAAATTTATCATGTTATGAGTGAGCTTCTTGCTCTCTCTCAGCAACAGTGATCTGAGTTTAACAAGAAAAAATAATGTTTAGTTTAAAAAAAAAAGAGGGGTGGGGGGGGAAGCAAGAGAGTCTTGGAAAGGAGTACAAAACAGCATACTTGAGAACTACATCCAAACTCCCAGGGCTTAGGAAAAGACCTTCCCAGAGGCTAGAGAGAATCACATCTGCCTGTCAGGGAGCTCCTGCACCATCTCCTTAGATGTCTGATACCAGTTGGATGAGGGACACTGAACTGAAACACTATTGAATCATTCAGTGTCTTGTCCATGCCAGAAGTGTGGCTTCCAGAGGCTCCCCACATGGAGGAACTTAACATTTAAAGATACTCCCTTTTTTTGTTTATTTTGTCATCAGTTGCCAAAGAATGGTGTAAGATGTCTGCATTTTGGACCTCAGTAGGGTGGAAAAAATACGTTAAGAGAAAATAGTAATTTTGAGGCACCTTCATTATCTACCACCATCTTATAAACCTGTCTAGGTTCTATATCATGCCTCCTTTTACACTTTAAAGGTGTTTTGTAAAGGGAGAGTGTTAAATCAACAGCAGGTAACCTAGAAGGCACTTCAGAAAGTTTGTGTTTTATTCCTTTTTTGTTTAAATTGGTTGACTTGCATGCTATGCTTTTATGTAAGTCACAAAGACTTTTAATATCTCTTTGTAAATTATTACAGTTGTGTTTATTCTTGTCTTCTCTTTGAGAGTATGAGAAAAACACGAAGTTACAAAGTTGGCTGTGGTTTGGATGGATTTGGACCAGATGACCTCCAAAGCTCCCTTCCAACCTAAGTTATTCTGTGATTATAAAATATTTTATTTAAAGATTCATATTTTCTTTTGAGCTTCCATTTTTGTAGCTTCCCCATGCAATGCTTTTCTGTGAAGCCATTTTGGAACACAGGATGAGCTGTTTTTTCATGTTCCCCTCTTTTTTGTATGCTGGCATCCTTGGCTGTGTGTGTATAGTTCTGGGAGTGAAGTCTTTTAAGACTCCTGTGTCATCTCAGTAGCATTTGCTGACTTGTGCAAAGAAAAGTACGGTTCGTGGAGTAGCATGTCCCTTCTGTCACCCTTCTGTCAGACAAACCCATTTCTTTGGTCTGTAAAATGGATCTGTAGCTCGAAGTAGCAAATAGAAATACAGAAGCAGAATTTAAGAAGCTTCTAAGTTCAGTATTTCACATTGTATTCTGTGACACAGAAATACTCGTTATCGCCAAGTGGCACATTCATTATGAAAGCACCTCTTTAATCAGTAGCAAAGATTCAAGAAAAGTAAGAGGACTAACATGATTCAAATAGTTTCAGCCAAAGAATTAAAGATGACAATAGGAAGAATTCTAGAAATATCAGACTAAGCTAGTTAAAGAATTTATCAGACCTTATTTCAGAATAGAATTTGTTGTTTGTGCTTAGATGTTAAATTATGTTTCACTTTTTAAAGATTAATTAAAAAATATGCTAACCAAAAATGACAAAGAACTTTATTTTGAGATGAACCTGCTCTTGGGGTTAATTTGAAATGTTGCTGTTTCTTGGCCTAAGGTGATTTCTGCACCTCCCCTTCCCTTTTTTATTTTAACTGAACCACCAAGCCAGAGAATTTCATTACTTATTTAGCTCTGCTTTCAAGCTCTTAACATGTTAACCATATAATTGGGCATTTCAGAACACTGAGCAGATTAATTGATCACTAAAAATATCCTGTTTCACCAACAAATTACATCAAACTTAGAGCTCTGAAATAGCATACTGTTTCCCAAGACCACGTTTCATTTGAGATTGAAAGAGCAATAGAAGCTGGGAGAAAATACAGTAAATTGGGAAGGAAAGGAAAGGAGGAATCACAAGGGCAGGATAGCAGGCTGACAAATAACCATCTGGATCATCAGTATCCAGTCATCTTAAAATCTTAGGTCTGGAAAGGACATATGGTGTGGTCTGTTCCAATTCTTCCCTATCAGGGTCAAGCGTGTTATGCATTCCTCTTTATAAATCAAACAAGATTCTAATTCTTGACTTACTGAAAAAGTGTGGAACTCTGCAAGCATTGCAATGCTTTTAGTGTTTGCTTGAAACTTCCCTTGAAAACTTGATTTCTTTTAGCTTCAATAAGATTTTTTTTTTTTTTTTTTAATCTGGCAATGGTAGGTCCTTATCTTTTCATCTATGTGTGGTTAATTCTTTGGTGGGAGTTACTCATCAGGCTGTGTGTTGAATTCCACTAATTTGTCTTATGCCAACAGAAATTACTATGGCTTTATCTGTCTGTTATTATTTCAGAATAATTGCTTTTTTTAAGGTCTGTTTTATGTTCATTCTGTTGCAAATTCAATGGAAAGAATGTCTCATGGCAAAGGCAAAACATGTCAAATAGCAGGGATAACGGAGTATGCGATCTCAAACATGACAAACAGCTTTTTACTTTGGTAAAACTGTTAAAAAGTCAGTCCTGTTCTAAAATGACACCAAAAAATGGCAGCTGACTGGGTTGTCCTTGAAATGCATGAATGGGCTGGTGCGGGTTTCAGCTGTTTGACTCTCTCTGGACGGCAAGAGTGCTCTCCCTGCCGGCTCTCCTGCCGAGCCTCTGGCAGCCGCTTGCAGCATGAGTGACCCCGTGCCAGACTCTGCCGAGTCCCTGGCGTGCCAAAGCCTTGAAGACTGGATTTAAACAACAGCCCAAGCAAATGCAACAAAGAGAGCTTGAAAATCTTCCCTAAGAGTTCTCAAATGGCTCACGTACAGATCCAAATGTACTGTTGATGCAATTTTATTGGAACTAGGAATTTTAAACCTTTGGGGGATTGCTACCACTGTTTATGAAGCGTGTGTATTGGATAAAGTGGGCCGATGATAAAGGTCTACAGCCTTTTCATGCTGCTAGGGATCACTGAACCTCATTCTACCTATGTGGTGCTGTGGTGTAGAAAAAAATTTTTTTTAAATGTTGAATGTCCTTAAAAGAGAATTTTATCCTAGAGCTGATAGCCAAAGATGACAAAAAAATTCATATATATAATGTGCCAGTGACAGTAATGGTTTGTGTCTGTTCACTGACTGAAAGAGTTAGATGAGGTTGAATGTAATAAATATTTTACTGTTTGCTTCTTAACTGCCTTGTTCTGCCTGTTTTTAGATTCCTCCTAGATCCTTCTTCACGGAAAAGGCTATTTCTTAGTACTTGACTTCATAAAAAGAATTTCATCTTTGTTCAAGAACTCTAGACTCTAGCTTATTCCTCACAATCCCATTGAGATAGAGGGTTTTGCAGTATATATATGTGAAATATATATATATGTGTGTAAAATTGCTGTTGAACTGACATGCAGATTTTTGTCCTAGGTCAAACAGCATTCCCTTTTGAAGAGTAAGTGCACATGCTATTCATCTATCCAGTCTCTGTTCTCAGCATTTCAGTTGTAAATGTTGGAATTTTATTTGGCAAATTGAATTAATTTAATTTGCAAAGGTAGCAAATGCATTTAGAGTCGATCTGTGTGTTTGAAAGAGATCCCAAAGTGGTTCAAGAAGTAGCTATGGTGATCTGAGGATATAAAAGGACTTTTGCGTCCTAGAGAGAGACCAGTTTATAGGCTTGCTTGTTTCTTTATTGAACACCTGCACTGCATCAGAACATCCAATTAAAAAAGTGTATATCATCTCCATCTCTGTATCATCTGGAACACTGTGGAAACAGTATGCTTCTGAAAGCTGATAATGATGTGTGTTGGAAAAACAGTTTCGAAAGCTTCTTGTGGTATGAAGAATACTTTAAAAAGTTAACTAGTTCTTACGTTTGCATGTCTGATTTACTGTCCTGTATTTTCAAAAAGGAGGAAAAGAAAAATGAGGAGACTCGTTTCTGAGTCTGTGGGCTGAACGTGGGGAATATTTGAACTGAACCCAATAATGTGAGCCTTAAGTTTGTACCCAACACCTCCTTCTGTCAGTTCAGAATAGGGAAATACAGAACCATTATTCTGTGTGCTACCTGTGCGCTCTGATATAGCTGTTTTAATGGAAAGCAAGTTGTTCACTTCACTCTTGAGTCCAGAAAGGGCCCTGTGTAACATCGAATTAGCAGGCATGGTGGCATCAGGTATACGGTTGGACTTGGTGATCTTTGAGGTCTCTTCCAACCATAATGATTCTATGATCTTCTGGCATATTTATTAGTGAATCTTCTGAAGCTAGCTACTGCTGCTCTGGTGTGTGAACGCAGTAGTCCATTTTACAAAGTACTGATGTGTGCCTGCATAATAGAGAACAGAATTGAGCTCAGACTTGGAATTGAGCCCTGATTTTAGTTACTTTTGCTCCCCCCACTCATCCCACCTTATTTTTTCCCTTCCAGGACTTTGCCCAGTGGTGCTTTTGGGTTCCACTGCTCTGGGACTGCTTGATCACCTGGTTTTGTCAGGCTTATGCACAATTTTTTGTATGGTTCTGAGTAAACACTGAGACAATTTTTGCTCTAGCCTTTGTTCTGAGAGGTGTTTGGGGGAGGATTGTTTTAAAAAAAAAATAATAAATTTTTTTTTACTGATATTCACTATAACCCGTAATAATTTCTCGGCTTTAATAGGAGCACATCTTGAATTTATTTTTTGGTTAGCAGGGCAAAACGTGTGTTTGGAAAAGGCTTCAGATTACATAGGGGCTGCTTGGACCACTGGCTTCAGCAGATGGAACTGCTTAACAGATGCTCACCCCTGCTCTATGTTCCTCCTTAAAAGGTGTTTGCATACTAATGGACAGTATTTAGATAGCGGTATTTTAAATCTCTTGTGTAAAGTTGAGAAATAATACAGTAGATATCATAATCTGCGTCACCTTTCTCCACCCTTCTGCAATAACGTTGATTGTAAAACCAAAAAGCTATTCATTGATAAAATCTTTTTCAAGCAGGGGTCAGTTGTCCATTTCCTGAGCCATGCATAGCTCTGTTGAGAATACTATTTTTCTCAGGAACAATCCTTCCTTTTTGTAATCTCTGTTCTATTTTCCATATGCTGTCCCTGGATTGTTTCCAGGAAAGAAAAGAAACCACCAAGAAACCTCTGCCCAAACCAAAACTGCCAAATTTCACCCCAGCTTGGTAGCTGTTGCAGCATCTGTTCTGACTCATGTGTAAGTACCTTTATATGGGGTGATTGCCATACAGTTTCCATACACCGACATGTCAAAGCTGCAGTTTCTTTCTCTTGTAAATTGTCTTAGACTTGCAGTAGCTTTTGGGTCAGCTTGCTTGGTTAAGGACAGCAGAATTTGATCTTGGCTTGTGCTTGTGCATCTGTAACTTTTAATCTGGAAACATATTTTAGTCATTTTAGAGTGTAATCTTCCAAACAGCTACTTTTTTACTTCCATTGCTTACAAAGTTTATTTGAACTAAATTCTGTTACAACAAATAAATATAAACAGTACTTCTGCATAATACTTTTTATCTTACGATAGCAAAACACTTTACAAACCTCAAATTCTCAAGTTTTTATTTCTTAGAATTACCGTACGCGAAAGCCAAGAAATGGTGGAGCATGGTTTGAAATCTTTATCTAATTATATGCAAAGCTGGCATTCACCCTGCTCCACTGTCAGCAGGATAGTCAGCCTGGGGTCTGAGAAAGAGAAGTGCTGGAGAGAAGTCATGTTTCGGGGAATGGGAGGACTCTGAGAAACAGGATATGACACAGAGGCCATGGGAAAAAGTAAAATCCCTTCCTTTGCCACAAATCCAGATGCTCACACTAAAGCTGGGCTTTCAAACTGTAGGATCGTATGCCTTGGTGAGGTGGGCTCCATGGAGGCATAAGAACAGCTATAAAGAGCAACTGGCATTTGGAGGCCTTATACAGCACACTTGTGTATGGTCAACACTTAGTATATGATGAATTTGAATACAAATAATTATTATTAATGTTTGGCGAAAGCAGCCACTTATAGAAGCCAGGACAGTCACAAAAATGAATAATTTTATTCTGACAGAAGATTTAGGCCTGAAACAAAACCCTGGGGATCTAAGGAGGAGCCTTTACTGTTGCTAATAAGTATCCACTTAGGCAGATTTGTCAGTCATGTTTCTGAAAGTTTTGTGGCTGGATGAAAAGAATGTGCTTTTATTTCTTGAGCAGCTGTGCTTTTGAATGGGTGCAGCTGTACCACAGTGTCCATTGACACCAATTGCTTCATGATTTAGTGTATTGGTTGTAGTGGTTAAGTGTAATCAATCGAGCAGAGAGTTTTGGGGTTTTTTTTACAGAGAAGTGAGGAAAATCTTGTAAAAATATCTGTAATTTGTTAGACTGGAGTGGGCACAACTGCAGTGTATCTGTGATGTTACTGCAAAAGCTTTTGCGGGATATAGAAGTCGATTATCGCTTGCTGTTAGCTGAAGCACAGCTTTGCCAGAGCTGTCTCTGTTTGTTCCAGCAAGGGCATGACCTGCCACACGCAACATGGAAGTAATTTGAAAGATTTCCTATGGCAGGAATAACACTGCAGTTATGTAATGAAGTTTTTTTGTTAGAAGTATGTGAAAACAGGAGCTGTGAACTTGCAGGCAATTCAGAGCTGAAATTTTTCCTTATTCTCACTCATTTCCAGGTTTTTTTGGAAAGTTTAGTGGAATGCTGTTTGGCATTTTTTGGTGGGAGTGTGTCCATGTCTGTTTTGAAGGAGATTTTTTTTTTTAACCATCCCATTCTAACAATGCATTTCCTAAAATCACAGCATTAGGAGAGTGAAACAGTTTTAATCTTGGCTCTGCTGATGATTTGCTGGGTAGACTTGGAGAAGGCCTTTTGTATTGCTGTTGTAGGGATCAATTATTAAATGTCTACAAAAAAGTTTTACAGATACATGCTAAGCTATTTCAGCATTATCTTTTACAGGTAATACTGGAGCTTTAAATCCTCATCTTAAGGACTTTTTGCTGAAGTAAATATCAGAAAGACATTGCTGCTACTCAACATCTGTCAAAACTGAGGTGAAATATCAGGAGGTGGACTTTGTTGAGGGAGTTTGCTTTTTTATATAAATGACTACGATTTCTAGAAAATAACTCCTCTAATTATGCATGTCAATTATTTTGTGTACTATTTTAAAATATCTAATTTTCTGTGTAAATAACACAGATAATGTCACTCCAAATAAAGCTATACCATTGCACTCTTTCGCTTGAATGAAGGTGCCCAATTATTTTCCCTTTCCTCAAACAAAAGCCTGTCTTTTAAGCTCTTAGGCAGTTTTAGTTGCCCTGGAGAGAATGGTAAAGATCTTAAATTTCTGTCAGTTTCTTAAACCCAGGTGGCCAGGTAGAGGAGGGAAATATGCATTATGTTTCAGAGTTTAGAGACAGTGGAGAAGAAGGAGCATTGGGAGCACAGTACTTCTCAGACAGCAGAGAATCCACAGGCAAATGGCGTTCTAAATGGCTCCATCGCACAAACTTCAGTAAGTGCTTGGATTACGCTCAGCTGCAAAAGCCACAGGCTCTTGTGAGCCAAACACAAGGGGCACCCATCTTCCTTGTTCAGTGGGACCCTGCCAGGTTTGACCTGTGATTGCATTTTGTGATATGTCAGGCTTTCTAGCTTCAGCGCTTCATTAAAAAATGTTTAAGCTCATAAGTTTCTAATGGAAGCAACTTGCTGCGCTGCTCAGGCACTTTGAGATGCTGCTTTATTCATTTGAGCTCAGGAAATGCTACAGCTGCTCGATGGTTTTGTGATGATTTTTTTTGTTGTTGGTTTTGGTTTGGCTTTTGTTTTTTCCTTTTTATCACACTTGTGTCCAACTAAAATTTAAGTTAGATTAGATTTAGATTTTTGACTCTGCTTCAAAGAGTTGTGTTAAATAAAAGTGTGAACCAAATGCTAGACTTCTTTACCTTGCCTATTTTCATGGGGATTTTGATTGGTAGGTGTATTTTTAAAGGAGAAAATTTAACTACACCCTGATTTGTTGTCTGGGCTGTCGCTTACTCATGGGTGCTGGAACTGATGAATGTTTCAGTTTATTGTAGCCCTGAGAGAGGGTTTTGAGGTGTCGCTGCATAGCAACTGCCAGTGGCATAACATTGCCAGGGCTTTCGGTAGCTGAGAAGTTGTCTTGTGTCTGGTAACGTTTACTGTCACAGACACACAGGTTTTAGTACTGAAAAGAACTGATCAGACATTTGGGGTACATTGTCTCGTTCCAACTGAGGGCTCTTCCTGGGGTGTTTTGTTTTGTTTGTTTGGTTGGTTTTTTTTTTTTTGGGGGGGGTTGTGTTGTGGGGTTTATTTGGGTTTTTTAGTATTTGAAGTTGCTTTTTGTACTCCCTTAAGCCTCACTTTTGGGAAGTTATGGGGGGTTTTTTAGTTGCTTTCGTCTGGTTTTGTTTAAATTTTCTCACTCTTATTTAATTCCTCTTTGGAATAACATGTATGAAATTTCTTGTGCTGTACTTGGACTTGGCAAGGTGCTTATTGATTGATTAATATAGATATGTTGATCAAAAATTCAGTGTAAACCACTGAAGCCAACTGGAGTTAGTTTTACTTGTTACAGGGCAGCATCTGCACCTCTGTGGTTCAATGAGTAGAAAACACAGCAGTCTTCTCTGGACAAATCTGTTTTCCCCTCAGCAGTTAATGCTCAACTTATCTAAAATTCCCAGGGATTACTTGTGTGGTGATTTAAATTCTACTAAGGATTATAAAAGCTGGAAATTTTGAGGTCTGCTTGCTTTTTGATTGCATTTATGATAAGGTGGAAACTTTACACACAAACATCCCTTCTCCCTTTTCCCTGAAGAGAACCTCCCCCAAAGACAAGTGAATGTCTCTTGGAAATTCAAAATAGCAACACTTTTTTAATAATTTCAAAAAACATTTGATTTTTTTTATGACCAACAGCATATTCATGAGCATGTCTTACAAGCGGTACTATGTTAGGGTACCTCAAACTTTAAAGAGTGCAAAACCTGGAACGCAGAAGCTTTAAATTAATTTGATATGCTTCTGAAGAGAATGTACTGGTTTAGTGTGTTCATGAGCATCCCAGTATGACTTGAATTGTTTCATTGGTTCCTTTTTTCTAACATTATGTAAACTGGCTTTGAATACAGTATATTGAGTGCATAGTGAGAATGTAAGCAATACACAGTGAGGTTGGTCAATATGAGTGAATGCAATGAATACTTCCTCCGTAAGCTACTGCAGCGTTGAGATCCATAGGTAAGCCTATAGACTAGGGACACAGATACTTCACTAGTATAAAAGGAGATTGTACATGCTGCAGTTGGAAGCTCATTGTAGAAAATACAAAGCTGTACCGTATTTATTATTTTCTAGTTGTCCGGCTATTACGGACCATTTAAAATCAATACGTATCTAATTATTTTAGGCAGGGATGGAGTTTGGTAGAACTGAAACTTTTTCTGAAGCCAGTGGAGTGGTACGTAGCATAATTAATATTGTCCATTTTCAGAGCACCGCTTTGATTTTATCATTGCCGTATTAATAGATTATTCCAGGTTAAATCTGATCATGTGATACTTCTCAGCATCTAGTTCATCTGGCTTTTACTCTGGGCATGATGAACAGCGTCTTGGGTCCCACCATATGCAAGAGCTTCTGGCTTCCAAACCAGCATTTAGATAATTTCTCTTTTTGCTGTCCTATGAAAAGATTGAAACAGATGTCCTCCTTCAGCTGCTTTCCCAATTCAATTACAACTTTTTTTTTTCTTTCCCTTATTATGAAGCAGCTATGGTATTTACTACTTTTCTATTTAGTCCTATATTCTTTTGAATATTTATCCTTCTGCTGCAATCTCACCCAAAACTTTATATAATTGTTTCAAGTCCCTATAGATGCTCTTCAGAGGTGACTCTAGCTAAAGCCCACGTTCTGTGTCAGCAATCAGGCATTTTTGAAAATGTTTTTTTGTTCTTGCTTTGCGTTGAACAGCTGAGCCTGGTACCTTGTCTGTCCTTTACAGTATTTTTTTTTTGATCCACTGACGTCACTAGTGGATTATAGCAGCCCCCACTCAGCTGGACAGCAGCTTTTGCACAGTAACGTCATGTGTTTGTGTTAAACAGGTAAGCCTACGTAAATGCAGAAAAAAAATGAGTTCACTGTATTATTCTGTCTCTTCATACATGCACACCAGCGTCTGGCATTCAGATGTTGGATTAGTTTTTGCTCTTTCTTGTGGGGATGAACGCCACTTGGTTGCTTCTGTTGCTGGCCCTGTTTCATCATGGTCTGTTTTGCAGTGTATGGGAGGGCATGTGTTTTGTTGTCACACAAGGAAGCAAGGAAGGCTCTAAGGTTTTGGGGTAGGATGCCTTAAAACATGCTTGCTGTCTAGTCTCCAGCCGCAATAAAGTAGTAAATGTCAAATACATTAAATAGTCAAAATATGAAATTGTTAAGAAAAGAAGACCACCTGTAATTAAATTCTGTAAACCAATAATAATTCCAAGCATCGCAAATGTTTTAATTCAGTGGTCTGACTGTAAATCATTTCAACCACACCTTGAAATCTGTGGAAACTACCTGAATTGTGGCCTAGGGAATATTTTTGATTTGGGGAGAATGTTTTCAGCCTATTTCTCTTGGGAATATAGATTATTCTCAGCTTTTTAGTTGTTGGATCACTAAGTGGACCCATATTGTAAACAACATATGCTGTTACCATTAATGATATTTTAGGCAGAAAGCTGGATTGGAAACTTTTCACTTTAGAGAGAGGACAAGAGTGGGAGCCTGGAGGAAACACTGCTGTGCCAATTGTATGTGGGTTTAAAAATAAAACAATCCCAGCACCACCACCGCTCCCTGGCCCCGACCTCTTCAATAGGTTATATCACCATGTATCTGTTTATTTCTAATGTCTCTTTTAAAAGACAGCTTCATAAACTGAAGTATCCAAAACAAAGGCCATGAAGTTTACTTTGGCCATCTCAAGTAAATTTTCCTAATCTAAACATCAGCAATGCCTTTCATAAATCAGTCCAATGACGTCATCTTTTCAATTAGTGAAGTTGATATTTGTGCTCTGGCCTCAAAAGCTACTTGATCAGTTAATGTTTTCTGGTTTTGTAGTAGTCCAGACTTCTCACCAGCCACAGTTCTCAGTAATGTGCTTGAAGTGGGAACATATTTATCAATAATTGCCACTTTTTAAGTGCAGATAGCGGACAGTGATTAATTGCTAACCTTCTTTATTGTCTACCAGGAAAAATAAGCATCGTCTGTAGACTTTGAAATTGTTCGTAGTATGTCTTGCACCTCTTGTTGTTGGAGGATACAGGCGCCTGCAATTGAATAAGTATTAGCTGGACTACTGGGAGGACAGAAAGAAGAAAAAATATTGGGTGGGTTGTGCTTCCAGGAAAGGTAAAATGAGGTAGTGGTAGAGCTGGGAGTGAATCATCTCTCGGCCTGAGTATGCTAGTTTGTTTTGTTTCCCAGTAAGTGCTTGAACTTGAGGTAAAGGGTTACTTCAAAGAGATTCAACTTCAGTCTTCCTTTCTTTTCCTTTCCTGTGTGCAGGTTAAAGGGATCAAGCTTGTGCTGACAGAGGTTGCCTGTAGTCTTGGGGTGGGGAACAGTTCCGTTCGTGTGTCTTTTCCTGTAGATGAAAATGCTTCCAGTACATGCCACAGAAGTGAGAGAGAGGTTTATTCAGATAAGATTTTTAGCAAAATCCGCTGACTGCCAAGAAACAGTCGAGCAGAGCAACAGTATGCTTTCTCTTAATCACACCTTCCTTTCCCTATGTGGAAATAACAATAAGGGCTGACATGAGCTGAAAAAAGCCAGGAAATTTAGAGCTGAGGCTTAGTCCTATCCTTAGCTCACCCTAACAACACATTTAGGTGTTGCAACACAGATGCTATGTAAGGTCACCTACTAGGAGCTCTCAAGTGTCAACTATGATTGAATTCCCTTAAAGAGAAACCAAAAATTATTTTAAATACACAAACTATTCCATATGTGTGTGTATGATGTATGGTTTTGTTTATGTTAATGAAGAGACTTGCACCAGTAAGTGGTTACGTGCTTGGCTTGAAATGTGCAAATGCTTGAAACCTTCCTCTGTGAATCACTTTCTTTCACTGTCCTTTGAAACAACCTGAGCTTGGATTCCCATGATACTATTTCTGTTCTTCAGCTTTCTACACACAGCAGTCTTTCACCAGACCTCCTGCTACTTGTCATTGCTATGGCTCAGCTTTTTGATAGCAGGAATGGGAGCTTTGTGACCTAGACAGTCTTTTTTCCTTTTCTTTTTCCCCATCTTATTTCTGAGACAAGTTAGAAGCTGTGACATTAACAGTGCCGTTGGCCTGCAGCGGAGGCTGAAGATGCAGCATTGGAAGACACTGAAGCCTGAGTGTAAATTTAAGGGGGGTGATATTGTAAGATAACTGGAACAAGTTCAAGAAGTGCAGGAAAATACCATCACCTTTACTGGTGAGATACTTGTAGGTCTCAGCCTATTTCAATGGTATGCTTTTTGTTTACTGCTTGCCTATTAGCATGTGGCCCTTGTTGTAAGGACTTAGCTGTGAATTGACCAGAGACTTGCTTGAGAATATGGAAGCTTTGCCTTGCTGTTCTGTAGGAGATATTCTAAATCTTAGG
>NW_009609258.1:22460-29851 GCF_000690535.1 Cariama cristata
CGCTTTGGTTTGCTTTCAGGCAAGTGAACAGAGAATTGGGAATGGGGGGTGGGGGGGTGGGTATCACATCTATTTCTGAAACTCATGAGTAAAGTGTGGGGGCTTCTTCTTCAGTGTAAATTAAAGCATTTTCCTGTAATCTTGAGAAAGAGAAATGCACTCATGCTGGAGATGTCTGTTAATCTTGTTGTTGAGACGCTTGTGCACTTTCTCTCTGAACTAGGCTTTTTGCCTTACCTCATTGGTAGAATTGTGTTTTAAGTCACAACTTAGCCCTGACCAAATGGGCTTAATGGTTATTTTTCTATGGGTTGAGGGTTTTTTCTTTATCATTTTTGCAGTCAAGTGGGTGAGTTCCTTTTTTGGGGGTGTGAGAGGAGTTGATTTGTGAGGGAGTTAGTCAGTTTGAGAGGACAGAGGATCAGTTTAAAGGGCCTATCTGTTTTGGTTACTTTTTCAAGACTATTCTTTGTAGGGATATTGTAGAGGTACGATGAAGTTTCTTTAAAAACAATTTCCTCACATACCAATATCAATGACATCCAGACAATGATGAAATAAAATTTATTTTCCTGAAGTACCTCAAAAGCTTGATACAGTGTGAAGTGATTCAGTGAAGACAATTTCCCATCATAGGATTATGCCACAAGTCTTTCTTGTGAACCATATATTCATTAGATGTTGCATGGGACAATTTCCAGTTTGGTAAAATAAAAGATTATATTGCTTAGCAATGGTTTGCTCCAGTGAGTTTTTCCCATCTGCTGAATTGTGTAGAATCATCAAATCATTTAGGTTGGAAAAGACCTTTGAGATCATCAAGTCCAAGTGTTAACCTAGCACTGCCAAGTCCACCACTAAACCATATCTGTAAACACCACATCTACACATCTTTCAAATACCCCCAAGGATGGTGACTCAATCGCTTCCCTGGGCAGCCTGTTCCAGTGCCTGACAACCCTTTCAGTGCAGAAATTCTTCCTAATATCCAATCTAAACCTCCCCTGGCACAAGTTGAGGTCATTTCCTCTTGTCCAATTGCTTGTTACTTGGGAGAAGAGACCAACCCCCACCTCACTACACCCTCCTTTCAGGTTGTTGTAGAAGGCGATCAGGTCTCCCCTCAGCCTCCTTTTCTCCAGGCTAAACAACCCCAGCTCCCTCAGCCGCTCCCCATCAGATTTGTGGTCCAGACCCTTCACTACCTTTGTTGCTCTTCATTGGACATGCTCCAACACCTCAAGGTCTGTCTTGTAGTGAGGGGCCCAAAACTGAACACAGGATTTGAGGTGCAGAAATTATGATCTTAGTCAAGGGATGCTGTTGTGGAAATACTAATTTAGTGGGTTTGGTCCTTGAAGAGAATCTCCATTCCTTGTATAACTTGTTCAAGATTATTAGGCTGCGCAGATGTTACAGTCCTCTTAAAAGAAGGCTGCGGTGGAGTGCTTGCTGGTTACCTAATGGTAGCAAATCTCTGACCAAAACTTGGTGAGTATTCAAGAATCTGTAAAGAAACAGAATACTGAATGATTTCTGTAATGTGTTAAATTCAACAAGCAAAGCCTGTGTATTTTTCTGAGAGGCTGAATGACTGGATTCATGTATTATCTGCTACAGTTACCAGATAGCTGGTTTATCAGTTGCACTGTTAGGGATTCTGTCTGACCATGCCCTTATCTCTCTAGTGCTACCGGTTGCAGGGCAAGTACCTTTTCTCATCCTTTATGCAGCGGCTTCTCATATGTCTGAAGGGGAAAGCTTTCTCCTTTTGCTTGGGTCACTTGAGCATGCCAAGGTCAGCACGTGGGAGGAGCAGAGTCTGAGTGTTGAGGTTTGCTTTGTGCAAATAGAAAGAGGCAGCAAAGGGGAAGCTGTGTCTCTAGAGACTAGTATTAAAAAAATTCCAAGGGGTATTTTTACAAGTTAAATAATTAAAAAGAACACAAAAGTAACGTAAGTTTGGGAAGCTGATTAGATGGAATTTGTTTGCAGTTTGCTACCTGAGTCCAGGATAAAAGTGGATAAATTGGCCCACATACAGGTGAGGCAAGGTAGCCTGGAATAGCTGCATTCCAGCAAAACAGAACAAAGATGGCTTTTCAGCATGGAAGAGCAAAACTAGTGACAAATTCTTGAGCTGTATGATTTTTCTTGGGCTCTTTTGTTGAGAGGAAATGACTGACATGGCCAGCACTGATTTCCCAGCCCTACTGAGAATGCTGTGATGGTAGATACATCTGCCTGTCCCATGTTCTGCTGGGATTACTTGGGTTACAAACCCTTGCTTGAGTTATAAACCTTAAAGGAAATAACCTCTGCCACCGCTAGCTGTTGTGTGTATGAGGTAAAACCAGGCAGAAAGGAGGTTTCCTGGAGAGTCTGAGACTGATCCTAAAACTAGAACACACAAGAATACGGCACAGAAAGATGCTCTGATACGTAAAACATGAAGAGGGGAACGGTCTGGATGATTTTTACATATATGGGAATCTGCATCTGCATGTGTCCCAGAAAGAGAAGGAGTTAAAGAGGTACAGGAAGTCATGATATGTAGTGTCTATGTTTTGGTAATTCAGAAACAATCACAGACTGAGAAAGCTGAATGAAGTGAAATGAAACAGTGTATGGCTAACTCCTGGCTAAAAGTTGATAGCATTGGCTGTATCTTCAGGGAACAAATTTTCTTTTATATCGGTCTGATTTATATGCTTAATTAAATATCGATATTTTTTCAATAAAGTAATCTGAACCAATCTAATCATACAGTTTTTGGTAAAACTATGATTTCTAAGTGGTGCTCTGGGGTGAATTTTTTGGAAACCTGTTTTATCTAAATAAGCTAGAGACTTTATAAAAAATCCTTTTAAGAGGCTAAAGGACACCTAAATCTTATTTTCAATTGTGTGCAATTGAATTTCAATAGTAGTCAGCCTTGAACTATACATAATAAGTTGAACAGTTTCTAGGGTCTATAATTTTGATTAATGAGAATAATTGCTTATACCTGGCTTTAAGAATGCAACTTTTTAACAGTTACAAAAGAAACCGCATTCCTGAGGCTTCCGTGGTGTCATTAACGTATTAGCCGTGTATCAGGTGCTGTGTTCTTCCTTTTCTGCAGCAGTATCGGGAGAACCGTGGGCAGCAATACCATGTGTCTGCATGTGTAAGAGTAGCCAGTAGCTCCAGTGGAGTTTGGTATGTCTACGTATAGCCATCTAGGAAGTCTGTGACCACTGATAAATATGGTAACTAGACTGGCTTCTAGTAGCAGAGTGTCTATTTAAGTTTAACATCTGAAAAAAAAAGTCTGAAAGCAGAAGATCTTATTTAGATATATATCCTACTTGAAGCTTATTCTCCTTACGTAAGCTTATACAAGAACTTTCCCCAGTAGAAACGAGAGTTCATGGGTGCAGGAGATAAAAGGCAGCTTATCAGCAACAACTTCCTTTTCTCTCTAGATTTTTTAGCTTTGTACTTAGTCAAGAATCCTTTTAAGTTACAGTTTCCCTGAATTGTGCTGTCTAAAGCCATTTTGCACATACCTGGATGTTTTTTAAGCACTTTCCAGGAGTACACTGCTGCCTTGGTGCCTCGTGACGGCCCCTAGCAACAGGGCAGGAGAGAACAGGGATGTCTTATCTAGAGCCTTTGTTCCATCATCTTCTTTTTTACTTGATTTTTTTTAATCTGCCTGAAGCAGTTCATGCAGTAGACATCCCAGTACCCAATGTTGGTTGAAGGAGATGGCCCATTCTCCATCATTGAGTGTGATGTGGGGTGCAGTAGCCTGAGGAGTGGGAGGCTGGGGAAGTGGAGCTGGTAGCAAAAGCCTGACCCGGACATGCCTGTTGGGTTGCCCAAGGAGGTGGTGAAGGCCAGGTGGATGCAGTGCAGGAGGTATGGGCGAAACGGTGCCTGCAGCCTGCTCTTGCGTGCCCATCGGCTGAGCTCCTGTGCCTTGATGGCTCTAGAGGTGCTGGTGCCCTGTGTTGGGTGCAGGAGCAGCTCCAGGTGGAATCAGCTGAAATCTATTGTGTTTACTAACTCAGGCTTCACCTTAGAGAGGGCTGTGCTGCTTGTTGCTCGAATGTGGACCCCAAAAAGTAGCTCTGGGTCTGTCTGGCAAAGAATTCTGTTGTATTACTCAGGGGACAGCTCTGTGAAGAGCCATCTCTAGTGCCCCTCCACCTGAGGCACTACTGACCTGCAGCCCAGAGAAAGCCTCCAAAGGATGGCTGAAACTCAACTGTGTTCACCCGTCAGTGAACGGATGGTTTGCTCTGCTTTGATGCCAATTCGATTTGGTGTAGGCATGCGTTACCTTAATCAAACCTTGCAAGAGAATTTTGTTCCCTGAAGTTAAATATTTTTCAAACACTTTTCTGTCTTATTTTTCAACTGTTCCATAGACACAAAAAACCTCTGTAAGGTTGCTTGACCAAGTGTTTGTTTTACCTTTTTAAACCATACCCACCAAATCTGTGTAGCTCTTCACAAAAGAAACTTTAGATATCCATATCCCAGTGCATGTGAACATAAAACCATTATAGTATGGGGGAAGTTTTAAGGAAATAATTCATTCCTGAACTACTGATGTTTAATAAAAAAACACTTGTGTGGAACTGGTAATGATTTTTCTTTCTTTTTTTCTTTTGTTCACATTGGCAGTTATGTTGTTTAGCATATATGTTATCCAACTCCATTAGAGCATGTAACATTCAAGTTTCAAATTGAAAGCTGGGGGCTTAAGGGGGTAGGTTTGTTCTAAAACTGAAAATATGTTCTACTTACGGAGTATACGTTGGGCAAGCATTAGCAAGGTTCGTATTAGAAAATGTCTAACTCCACAATAGTACAGGAAAAAGCTTCACCTCATCATGTTGTGAAAGCAAACATAGTGGCCTGATATTTCAGAGTATGTTCTGTTTTGAAGGGGAGGTATTGAATGTCTGAATAGCTAATAATTTCAAAGTGCTATACAATAAGTATGTAAAAAGTTAGCAGTCTTATTCTTTGATAGAGTCGCTATATCAGTGTCTTTATAATACTTAATTTTCTGTACCATGCAGTTAATTTTTCTGTTCTGGGATTAAGTTGTTTAACCTTATTAACTTGCCTTTTACTGACAACTGGGGAATACCGTTCTGGTCTTCATTGGCATTGGAATCAACAGTGCTACAAGCAGGGCAGCTGGGGAGCCCCCAGAGCTCAGGGAATGCTCCTTGCTCACCTCTTTAAAAGAATGGCTCATCGTGGTTGCGCCTTTTGGACCCAAGAGTTCTCAAATGTGTTTCCCATGGCATGCACAATTGTCTTTGAAATACTGAGGAAGGAGAAACTAGGTCTGAAGAGGTGCAAGAGAGAGGTATGAAAAAGAAGATAGAAAAGGTATAGAAATATTTCTGTGATAAAACTGGAGAAATGTGATGTGCATTTCTGTTGAGAAGATAATGAGTTTTCCATTGACTTTAGAGTTGAAATACAGCAATATTGCCTTGGCCGTGCTTTTGTCACATAACACATAAGTGAAAGGAGAGGTGTTTAAGGCTCTTAGGAATGCAAACTTGATCTGAAACTCACTTTCTGCATCTTGTGGACATTGACTGTATGAGTACAAAGACTTGTTACATCTTCAGGTGGAATTCTGGAGTGATTTTAATCTTTCCATTAAATTTCTTAAGATCACAATATGTAGTAGTGTAATTATTAACTGAAATAAGACAGAGTTTCTGCTGAAGCAGGAAAGTTGCAGATGATATTTACTCTCAACAATTCTGTAAATAATTCCCTCCCATTTTCACTTCTTAAAATAATGTTAAGTAAAAGAATCTGCCTCTCCTTGCCCCCCACCAATCTCATTGTTCTGGGAAAACAGGGTTTAACACTGCAAGACCAGGGAGGGGACATATGTTGGCACCTTTATTTCTTTTAAGCAATAGTGCTAATGAATTTCAAGTGGAATCAGTCCAGCTTGTCAGATATTTGTTATGTTAGCTGGCCATCAACTTTTGGGGACAAAACCTAAAGATTCTTTATCTCGTCCCTCCCGTGATTATAATGGTCTATATTTTTAAAAGATGTTGATGTGGAATTACCATTTTCTTGTCTGAGACTTAAGACCTTCATTTCATTGCTCCCCCCCCCGCCCCCTTTCTTTCTTGGTGAGTGACCCTTTTCTATTCAGGAAAGTCGGATTTGTGTCCTGATAGCTAATGGTTTATTTGGGCCAGAAACTATAGGGAACTGTTAGCATTATTAAACTTGGTGATGGGGAATCTCTGAAATTGCTGTGATAAGGGACTCGTGTGCATAGTTGGTTTTCATCTTTCTCTGTATGAGGCTTTTAAATTTATAATCTAATTTCTCAAGCATTCATAACAATCTATTTATACATAATTTGGAGGTCTGTCAGATGTCTAAAATTACCCTATTAAATTATTGGAGCTAACTTTTAATGCAGGTCATAATTAGTTACTTGTTCCAGTGGGGAATTAAAATCAAGCTGTTAGCCTGTACATCTTCATCGAAGAACAAAAAGCTGTGGCTAATTATTCTGATGGTGTGAGACTGCTGAACTGAGCCCTGATGCAGGAAGGGAACTATTTGAAATATAATCTCTTAGGAGCAAAACTGTGTATTGCATCCATATTGTGGACTTAACAGCAAATGATGGTGCCTTCCTGGTCTGGAATCACTGGCTAATTGTTGTTCAGGTCATAGACACTGCACTGGTTCTACATGGTAATTTAAAATTGCATGACCTTTTACCTACTGTTTTTTGAAAACTATGATGTAGTACAATGTAATATAACTAGATAGTATGGGAAGAACAGCTGTTAGTGGTATATTGAGAACAATGGGAACACAGATAATTCAGAAGCTTCAATCTTTGCCAACTTAAATTCGCTTTATCAAAAGCAGAATTTTACAGTGAAATCTCAAAGGCACTATATCAGCCAATTCCAAAATGCTGCAGTTAGCAAATTATGCATTTGACTTGTAATCCTATTGATGATATAGACAATGCTCGTCATTGCTATAGAGAACAGAGCAAGAGCATCACTGTTAATGATGAGTATTAGTCTGAATGTCTGACTTCTCTCCTGGCATGTTCTCTTCTCTCATCTTCCTTCTCTGTAGCCTCTTGATTCCATTTCTTCACTGCACATTGTCTGTAGCACACACTTACCAATTTGTTTCTAACTTTGAAATAATTGTTGTGATAACTGTGTAAGTGGCACACACTGATCTTGATAAAGCATCATTTTTCTCATGAAGATAAGGAAAGGAAATCAGTTTAACAAAAATTCCCAGATGAGCTCTGATCTGTCAAACAAAAATCAAATGCATGTTTCAATATTAAAGGAAAAAAGAGAAAATGG
>NW_009609258.1:29882-40941 GCF_000690535.1 Cariama cristata
GGAAATGAGGGGTGAAAAACTGGAAAAGCAGCTTTTCACATGAGCATATTAATTTAAGGGGGGGGTGGGGAGGGTGTACTATAAAAGAAACCATGGATGAGTATAAGCAATATTGCCTGGGACAGGCACCCAACCTAGTAAGTAATTTTAACAGAAGATTAATATTGAACTAGTTAAGTAGTTATTTGGCTTAAGAGCATGCAAAGAGTAACGTTGCATCCTTGTATAACCATTATGTGTTGTTCTGAGATCCTCTGTACAGGGGGAGAGTCTTTACCCAAAGTCTTTATATGACAGCTAAAGAAGAAAAGAATGTAGACTATATTTTGATGAATGCCAGCTCCTTTTTACGTAGGTGCAGGAGGGGGCACAAAAGCAGTTAAAGTGGCTTTTATTTCAGGAGATGGAGAACACAACTATGAGAGAAACTTCTTAAATTTCACTCCAACCAACAGGAAGAAATGGATTGAGTATGTCCAGGTGAAAAAGCAACATGAGTGAAAAGGAACAGTAGCAAAGTAAAAATGTTGGAGTGTGTGTGTGCGTGTGTATGTACATATGTATATATGCACATATACAGAACACGGAAACTGAGTCAAGGGGCTAAGGACAAATAGCGAAATATACTAGAAGTACCCATGGACAAAACCAGAAAAGCTAAGCCAAAAAGTAAGAGGAAACTAGCAAGATACACCCAAAATAAGGAGTCCTCATATGTAAGTGTTCAGAGGAAGACTAAAGAGTCAATCCACTTCTTCATGGAATGGGAAAGCATAGGATAGACACCAATATTTTTGAAATTTACTCTTGAACGTCTAGCAGGTGTCTTAATGGAAAAGGTTAGTTGTGTGGAAGATGGCTGACACAATGTGATGAGACCACAGATGACAGCATTATATGGGGAAGGTTAGAGAACATTCAGATGTTTTGGGGTAATCTTGACTTGATGAATTTCATGTTAGGACAGGTAAAGAGTTGGTGGCTAACATCTTGGAGCTGTTAGTAGCCATATTTGAAAGCACACGTGAAACAGACCTGTAAATTAGTGTTAGAATCTATTTTTGAAGAGGAGGGAAAGTAGACGAGGTAGGAAATTTTAGATGTTCAGTTCTCAATAAAACACTGAAGCAAAGTAGTCAATTTACATTTAAGCACCTAGAAGAACAAAAGGAAGAAAAAAACAGCTGATGTTGCTGTTTAGTATTTTCACTAGCAAGCTGAATGATGGACTTCAGGGAATGTTCATTAAATATGAAGACCCCATGGACCTAAGAGAGAGACTGTCACTACCTTACAGAACAAGTTTAGATTTCAAAATTTATCTGGGCAAGTTGCGGTTACAGTGTGGGAAATGAAGTGCAGCTCAGTTTGATAAATACAGGTTACTGTAGCTAGGCAATCATAAGGAGGATGGGGAACAACTTGCTTGGAGCAGCTATTTAGAAAAAGATCTGGGTTTGTTGTGGATCACAGCCCACACTTGGAAAAATAGTGTTATGTGGTTGTGAAAAAGGTTAGTGCCGTAATGAATACCTAAACTAAACTATTGTGTCAGCAAGAGAAATCATGTAACCATTCTACATTGCTCTGAAATTCTTTGCCTTTAGATTGGGCTATTTCTAATTTTGGACCCTACACTACAGGAAAGATACGAACCCAAGTCCAGAGGAGAGTACTTAAAATGACTGGAGATAAAGAAAACGTGACCTCTGAAGAAAGATTGACGCAATTGAGCTGAGTAAAAAAAAGCTGGAGGAGTAACATGAGTCTTTAAAAGGCACTCACAAAGAGGAAATAATCGTCTACTGCATAAATTAGTAGAGAATAGGATTACTTACACTGGCACTGGAACCAGTGCTGTCAAAGACGGGTAACTGGGTGTCTGTCAGGAATGTCACTGCCATAAGTGATCCTGACTCAAGGCAGGGGAATGACCTTAGGTAGCATAGAGATTCCTTCCAGTCTTCATTTGATTCTGCAGTGACCATACTCTGACCCCCAGCATAGGAAAGTAACTTTTGGCAATTGTGACCACTGAATCTGATTCCAGGTGATAGTTTGTAGCTTGCTTTTTCTCTTTTCAATTCATAAATAGATCTTAAGTTTTGTTGGAGAAATATATGGGCCAGGGAAGGGTGGTTGAGAACAGAATGATGACAGCCTTGTGCTTGAAATGAACCTGCTGCTTTCCACTTCTATATTTACTGGCAATTTGTAACTTGCTTTGGTCTCTTGCAATAATTATGCATATAGATGTTTAGATGACTAAAGTCTAAAATTCTTTGTATTGGGATTTCGCTCTCCAGGTCAAAGCTGATTTGGGAAGAATACGCTCATACGTACATATGTAACTCATCAAATTCATACATGTACTTTATTTTGTCTGTCTTTCTGATCGCGTCAATGCAAATGATTTGTAGTTTGACTCTTTTGGAGTTTGCTTTAGGGTGAAGTTTGCTGTAACAGTTGCATTAAGAAGTGCAGAGGTGAATGTTTTCATTTTAATTAGAACTTGATGGAGGAAGTAGGATCCAGTCTCTGCAGTGGAGCTAAGAGTTGGCAAGAGGTATGCAAGCCTTAGAGAAGGAAAAAAAAAAAAAACAAAACACCACAACAACCAAGTGAAGATTTAGAAGCAGCTGTTCAACTTCAGGAAACAAAGGGAGGAAAATACTGTAGGAATACTGGGACATGAGAATATAACTAGCATTTCTGATTAAAACTTCTGAAACTCTAGTCCCTCCCAAGCTTCCATTGGATCCTTACTTCTTTCTCTCTCTCTGTCTTTTTTTCCTGCACCTTATTTGCTGCTTTGTTTCTATCACATTGACCATTGGTTCTACTTGCATTGTCGTTTATCTAGAATTTTGAAACTGTGAATGCAAAGGTGAGTGGTTTCACTGAGACTAGAAGCCATAAGTATGCGTTTGAAATGGTAGCTCAATACCTTACAAAAATGTAAAGGTATGCTATGATTTTTAAATCCTTATAGAAAGCAATTGTGAAAATATGACTATGTCTTGATTTTTAGGCTTTAATTTAGAAATGCCCTTCTATTATTAGGGCAGAAGACATCATTATTGTCTGACTTGCTGTACTCATCATTTGGAATGATGTTGGATTTTTACTGGTTTTAGAGAGCATCAGATGTGGGGGTTTTTAGTGACATGTATACGTGCTTTTTCTTTGAGTGCCTTGTTGATCCTTGCTGTTAAGAAAAATGTCACAAGACACTGAAGCATAAGGTTGTCATCTGTTGCTTTTCCTTGCAGCTCAGTAGAGTGAGCAAATGTTCTGCACTTCTGCAGTTTTTAGGGCTTGTTACTTGAAATGGTCAGCACTGTATTCATTACCACATTTGCTTTACCAACAGAGAGTAGAAAGAAAATTGCTCTTTGCTTCGATATCCAGCATATAATAAATCAACCAGAGCAAAGGATGACCAGGGCTCTGCTACCGGTTACGTACCACAGTGTTCAGTTTCTTACCAATTTAGTGGTTGACAGAGTTGTTACTTTTTTCATGTAGGTATCACAATACATAGGTTAATTGAAAGTGCCTGAGGCACTCTTATACCCATAGTATCACCAATATTTTGTGTCTTTTACAATGTAAAGTGGAACAGTAACATTCTTTAAATTTTTCAGCATAAAAGTTAGTAAACCTCTTGTAAATGTGACTTGGGAGGTCTACCCATCACGAGAGAGCTGGATGGATAGTGGCACAGACCAGGCAAGTTTGTAGATCTGCATTTTCATCACTTTGTCCTATGCCTGTTGGGCAGAGGGCATTTTCGGCAAGTATCACAGGTGGGGTTCCTATCTGCTTTGTCCTCAGCACCTCTGCTCAGGTCAGGGCTCCTGATTAGAGCCAGCGTGAGTGCAGTGACGGCTTTTGGTGATCTGGAGACCTTTCTGTTCTGAGCTGCACAGGACTGACTGGGAACACTGGCTTTGAACGGGCTGCTGTTTCTAGACAGCGAAGTGCCATGCAGGAGTACAGCTGTGGTCTTGGAAGCAGCATAGCTGTGCCCCAGGCAGCCACTAATTAGCCTGGACACTGTACTGCACTGACGTGGCGAGGCAGCTTCCCGTACCTGAGCTGGCTCCCCTAGCCTTGCACAGTGTTGTAATTATATGGTGTAGACTTACCTAACTCATTTTGCAGAAGCTGCCGAACAGTTATCAGACAGGTAACAATTTTGTCTGCTATTGACCTGAGGTAGATTTGACCTGATACATGTAGGCTGACGAGTTCCATATCCCATTTCCAGAGATTTTGCATTCTTTGATGTACGGTGTAATAGTTAGTATGAATTGATTTGATTACCAATACAGTGTCTGAGCCTTTTATTAAAAGTGATAAACCTTTTGAGACTTGATTAATGTTCTGGACTGGCTCGGTCTTTCAGGGCAACTGTTTCTTCTGCATTTGTAATAACTGGCAGATCTCCTTATTAAATTCAATAAGAGGAAAAGCATATTTCCATTGAAATGAATACCTCAGGAATGAATTCTGTTTTATTGGGAAGTGTTCCAATCTGTCTGTGCTTTTATTTTGCTCACTGTATGAGTCCTTCCATATATTTTACTGTATTTGCGCTTATTTGCAGTGCCATGTAACAGAGCCATATATAGTTATGAGTGCTTTTCTGTTCCTAAGCCTCTGCTAGTCTGTATGCATTTGTCCATGAATGTGTGCACACAGAGCCCTCAGATCGTCTCGCTGTGTGCAGTAAGGTCAGTAAAATCCTGATGGGCTGTTCTATTAAAGCACGTCTTTATTTTCTTTGTGATGTAATACGATTTATTCATCCAACAAATCTTTCATACTCCAGTTTGTTGGCACAACAGGCCAGTATTAAAATGGCACCTAGTCAGATTAAAAAAAATAGTGATTTTCTTTTTCCCTTATAGGCTAAACTTCTAGAAAAGTTGGTGTCTCTTGGCCTTATTTCATTTAGAAGAGTTGCTGTACTTGTAGACATGTCAGTACTGGAAGTCAAGGATGCTGAGTCCTTATTGCTGCCTGTCAGACACATCTGTATGTCACTGCATGTTAAGTATCTGCAACAGCTCCATCAGTTATGGGACAGCCCTTACCTGGCTGCTTACAAACTATATGCCATTCCAAACAATAGATTGAACAATTTAATAACTGTGGAGTAACTACATAATTACCTCAGTGTTAAGTGTATCAACATGATGTTTTTGGATGCTGTCAGAAAGGGAAAGTAGCAGAGATCCGTATGATGTGCTAAACAGATCTGAGTCTTCTCCAGAGGAGCGTCTGGCTCCCTGCTTCCACCTGCCTCCAGCTCCCTGCACTTCCCACCCCAAAATAAAGAAGAAATTGTTGAAGAGCTCTGTCTCTGCTAGTAGTCTCACCACTGTATGTTCCCTTTCTGGTAGTCCTCAGCATCTGTCTTAGGCTGGTTTGTGAGTTAGCTGGCAAAAAGGAGTCTAACTTCATCTGTATGTACAGAAGTAGACATGTATCTACCTAGCAAGCTCTGCTTATCATTTGTAGCAAGTAAATAGTAGGGAGTTGGCCTGATGCTGGGATGACATCTGCTAAGGGAAAAGGAGTAACTAGTTGGTGTTAGATGAATGTGGCACAGGTTGTGTTCTAGACCAGGAAAGACTTCTGAAAAGGGTTTTATAGACAAGGCACATCCCCATTTGGTTGCAAGCACACGTCCATAATTATTCAGTTCCAACTATGGTTCTGGATACCTTGTTGTGGTTGTAAAGATGGGATTTTTCTGGCAAAACAAACTGCGTTTGAACTGTCCACCAAGGCATGTTTCATGGTCAATGGAGAGAAAAGGCATTTCTATCAAGAAAGTGTTATTACCTGCTCTGTGACATGCTGCTTCTCACTGTTAGACATGACATGGAAACATGCCTTATGCTCTCCATCTGACTTATGAAGGCAGCATCTCAGGAAGTAGCTTACATCTGGATGTCTACACCATGCATGTATACAGGTAGGGAAGATTAACTCCTCGCTGAGTTACTGATCAATAAACGTGTCTTAATAACATTTAATCTCCTGATGACTGGAAGTTCCTCTGGTCCTATCTGGTCACGTCATAACCTGGCTTCAGTTATTCAGTCCCTGACCTCTCAGCTGGCTTTCAATGGAGCGTTGAATCAGAGTACTGCTCTTAATATCTAAGATGATAATTGATTTGGGTTTGGAGTACCTAAAATGCCTCAAAATCCGAGCTGGGGGTTACTGCTGGCCTGTTGAATCTTTCTGCAAGAAAGAATGTTGATCTGTGCTGAGTGCAAATTCCTGTTGGTATTTAGACTGACAGTAGAATACATTTCTGGACGACTATATCAATGATGATCTCTCTGCTTCACTTGAAGTAGGAAGTATACTACATTGCCCATGTTGTTTCCAGGATGTTGGGATGCATGTGATATATTTTTTAAAAAATAAATTCTGTACTAAAACAGTGTGTACCATTGCGGTGTCATGCATTCTGGTCCTATTGCTACATCATGTATAAGAAAGCACTGTTTTATACAGAACACTGGGGGCGAGGGGGTGGAATCTAGTAAGTGGAATTTGAATTTAGGGATGAAGTGTAAAGGAAATAAACATCCATGCAACATGGTCTGAGGACATGGTAGGCTCCGGAGATAGCCATGTTGCCATTGCCTACTTTAAGTAGATCATCAGTTCTCTCTTTTAAGATTGCTAAGTCTTTTGCTATATAAGATGAAGAATGTTGATGTGTTTGCAGGTGCCCACCTTCCTCTGTCTTCTGCAAAAGGAATCTAGTTGACCCTCAGATTGTACCTGACTAAAAGTTAAATGAGTTGACCTTACCCATGTGGATTCCACCATTTTGAGGAGTTACTTTACATGACAGTCATGCAGCTCAGTGGTATCCACCATGTGCTTCTCTTTACTAGCCAGTCCAGAAGAGCAAACACTAATTGTGTACCAAGGGTGTTCAGGAGTTTTTTGAGATGGGGACATAGTATGATGTTTGCTCACTGTCCAGTGATACCAGTTTACACAGTTACCACCACTCAGCTGTTCCTCATTTCTCCCTCAGCTGAAATTGAAAGTGTTGGAGAGCTCCCATTTCATTTTAGTATGAAGAAAACCAGACTAATTTAAGTCACCTTTTTAGCTGGGTTTGACATTACACTAAAAGAAACTGCATTTGTCTGTCTTTTGCCTTGAGGCATGAGCAAAGTGGCTTGTATCTGTCTGAAAAATATCATTGTAACTTCTTACATTCTTCTATTTGATGACTGGTCAATGATTTTATTGGCTGTTAAATGGCCTGTGTCTCACTGAGGTTTGGAAAGTAGTCTGTACCAAGAAAGCCACGGATAGTCACTTGGCTTGGAGTTTGCAAGGGAGAGATCCAGTCAGATAGGATTTTTTTTTCTGTTGGTAGATAGGATTTGAAACACGTATTGCTCATAGTTGATCTCAGGTAATGTGGGAGTAAAAAACTGGATGAAATGGAGCTGGAGCAGATTTCATCAGTGGAAAATGCCTAGGATAATAACTTGACATACACAAAGAAAACTTCACCTGTGTTGTATCAATATGGAAATGGTGGGCCATTTTCATTCTACAAGTCTCTGCATGTAACACTGTATGCAAAAAGACATCGCAGTAGGCTGTAGCTCAAGCCTTTGCCATGAAAAAAAAACAAAACGACAGCACTTCTTATATGGTGACCTTTTTTCCTGTGTCAGACTGAGATACTTTCTGTATAATTATCAGAATGGAAAAAGGAAAGACCTTCTCTTTAACTTCATTAGATTTTTTTATTTTTTCTTTACCACCTTTCTGAGGGAGCATTTAGTTAAATATTCTTGGCAGAACTTCAAAAGATTTGTGGCATGCTGGAGGGAAGGACTTAAACAATTAAGATAGTGTTATACAGTACCTGCTGTAAGAGAGGCATTCTTTGGGGGGATGCAGAAGCCTTGGATGCACACTCTCTACATCGCACAAACAGGTACTTGCTTGGGTGCTACTAAAGGCAGTATGGCTCTATTCTCCAAAGAAACACTTGGGAGCATAAATGTGTTGCAGTTTGCTCTGCAAGCTGGGCGTGCTCTGGGAGCTAGAAAGGTAGATGGAGCTGTGATGCCAGCAGATTGAACACTTGCCTTTTTTCTTTAGTATAATTGCATTTGCTTTTCAAATTAAAGTATTTCCTCCTGATTCATGGTATGACAATTCCAAAACTGTGATTGAGTGCAGAGTTGAGGGCTGTATGCCGGAAACCAGGTGTTTTGTTTGATGAATAGTTGCTGTGGTTTTCTTATTTTGTTGCATATTTGGAGTAGGAGGGAAAGAAAAAATTTTAGGGTGCTGGTTATCTTTTGCTTTGTAGCACTAAGAAACTCTTTAATTTAAAAGGATAGATTTTTGTAGGACTATGGCCTTAGTCCAGTATCTGTTAAACAGCTGTCAGCCTTACGCTACCTGTTCTTCCATGCAAAGTCTTTTTTGTTGTACAGGTGACATTGTTAAGTCAGATACTGACACTTTTTTCTGTCTTTTCAAGAAAATTAGTTCTTTGACAGTTGTCACAAATACAGTATCAGTCAGTTCTGGTGCACTCAGTCAAAGCACTCCGGTGTTAGTAGGCGGAGTACTGTGAATCATGATTGAGGACAAAAGTAGCAACTTACCCTTTTCAGCAGTCCATTAGCACTCTTGACTGATTAGCTCAAAAGGCAACCATAGTTCCAGGGAAATGAGTCAGCAACAAGTCAGGCCAGACCCTGAGTCATCCCTGCACCCGCCTGGCCATGGGGGCTCACCAGGAGCCCACTGCCCTTGCAAGAGTGTAGCTGGCCGGCTGATGGAAGTGATCCTTCCCTGCCCTGCCTTTCCCTCCAGGGATCCTAAGGCATCCTGTGACGTTCCGTCTGCCTTTGACTCCTGTGCCAAGCAGGAGCAAGTCGAGTGGAGGGGCCACCAAGGCTGAGAGGAGAGGCTGAGGAGCTGGCTGTGATCTCTTTGCTCTCTTCAGACTGTCCAAAAGGGGATTATGGGGAAGCTGGAGCCAGGTTTTTCTCAAAGATATGCATATTGTAAGGTCCAGAGGCAGTCAGTAGAGCAACAGAAAATCAGATTAAATAGAAGAATTTTTCACAGGGAGGGTAGTTAAACACCAGAACAGTGCCCAGAGAGGCTGTGGTACATCTAGCCTGGGGATGGAAAGCTTACCTGAACCAACACTCTGAGTTAATCTAACATTGATGTGAGCCCTGCTTTGAGCAGGCATTTGGACCAGATGACCTTGAGGTCCCTTTCAACCTAAATTATTCATGATTCAACAAATCATATGTTTAACTGAGTTCTCAGTCAGAGTTTAGTAACCTCATAATTAATCCAAACTGAGCTTTACCCATAATGTTGTAATTGTACTGGTTTCTTAAGGAACTCTGGGCATTCTAAGCTTGATGGCTTCTTCTCTAGATTTGGAGATCAAGATTTCTCTTTACATTCATGGAAAATAAAAACTAAATTTGCAGGAAGTGAGACTGTAGAAGTGTGAATGGTGCAAGTTTGGGCTTTGGCTTCAGGCTGTGACCAAATGCTGCGATGTTTGTTCATTTGGGAGTGCGTGTCCTCAGTGTTGATCTGTGGCAGTGATGTACCAGCTTCTCTGGCATCATGTATGGTAACTCCAAACTTGTAGCTAGGCCTATGGGCTTCTGTGGCTGCGTGTTTTTTTGCAGCGGTGGTGAAGTACTCTCTGAAAGGCCAACATGGCAAGGGAATAGCTCTGTGTCTCTCCAGGATGTTTGTTATTGCAATAACACAGATGATAAAATGTATTAGACAAGTATATCGAGTTTCTCAGGCTCTGTGAAAATAGGAAGAATAACGTTTTATTTTTTTCTAGTTCCTTTATCTCAGATGCCATTGTATATTTCTAGGCCTTTTTCTCATGGATCCCTGATGATGTTCCTTCTGACAAAAATCACAAGCTGCATTTAACAATATTTTTTTTTTTTAAAGTGCACTACTTTTGGGGATATTTTTTCCTTTTTGTTACTTATTTCCCTTGCAAGTAGTATTTAAAAGCACTGCTTGAGTAATCTAGAAATTCACAGACATATTTGCTTGCTTGAAAGACAACATTGTCATGGGTTTGTCTTTTTTCAGGAGGTTAGTAGTCTTGCTGCTCCCAAGTTTCCCCTTCAGTTTTCTCTCAGGGACTTCATTGTTTTACACCTAACATTTCTTGAAGTGAATATTGAGTTTTTGTTTTTCCTGTCATTAGGCTGGCCTGCCTCAAGGAAAAGTTCAGACCCTTCCAGGGAGAGGATCAAAGAGGTCAATTATAAATGAAAGGTAGGGGAAGGAGGAGTATTTTCCTGTCTTGCTTCATCATTTTCACTGATGGAGTCTGCAGAAGCAGAACAGTCTGGTGCTTGAAATATTTGGGGATGGCTCTGTGTTTTCTGAGCTCATTATGGAAAGGAGCCAGCAAGAGAGCTGGAGAAGTGAACAGACTGCCCACATGTTTAGAACGGGCTGGGAAGCTGCCTCAGGTTCCTATTTCCCAATGCCTGCCCACGAAAAGGAGGGAAGGGAGGAGATTTCTTCTGCTCTTTTGGGAGGGTGGGGGTGGTGGTGGAAGGGAACAAAAAATGGAAAATGAAAGGGGGATGGGAAGAATCTGCCTTTTTCCTGCTCCTTGGGGGACTGGTGGTAGATAGAGCATTTGGGGAAGAAAATGCCATGTTTGGATTTTCAAATACTTGAATTTCAACTGTGCTGTTGGCCTCAGAAACTTGTAAGGAAATCTAAAAGAAACAGTCTTCCTCTCCAAAGAGGTTTAGCTTGCATCATGTAGGCTCCTTTACTTGTAGAGTCATATTTAGTGATGTAATGAAAAGTGGAAGTGGTGTTTTTCAATTCTCACTCTCAACCAACTTCAGGCCTGGACAAAAGAAATGAAGGACTTTCTATAGCCCATATTTGTCACTGTGTTAGAAGAAAGTAAAAAACCTTCAACTTTAGCTTGGTTTGGTTTGCAAACTCTTCATAAATT
>NW_009609259.1:0-830 GCF_000690535.1 Cariama cristata
CGTCTTGGGTCAATCCTGGCATCGCTCCGGCCGTCAGCTGGGCCAGCTTCAGCTCCTGCCTTTGCCAAAGGCTTGCTTTGTAATGCTGAAAAAATCCTACGCTAACTCTGACAGGTCTGTAGGATGGAATTAAGTGTCCACATGTCAGATGATGGTGGCTTTTATTTTATTGCTCCATGTAAAACATTTTGTATTCTCTAGGCAGGAGATGGAAGTGTTACAGTGAATGTTTTCAGAAAATGAATTGGTGTCATGTTGTCCCTTCCCAGTGACGCTCCCCTGACAGACAGCCACCAGGGCCGCGGCTGCCCAGCCTTGCTGGCAGCTCCGCTCTCGCATGGGCTTTGAGGACTGTTTGCCAGGACCACAACTGGGAATAGCACTGCATTTCTTGTCCTTTGCCTCGCTATAAAATAAATCAAGCTGAGTTTTCCACCCTCTGTTTGCTGATGCTCTCCAGCCAAGTTTTGAGTCAATTTATTTCTCATTGTTTTGCGTCACCCTGGCAATGTGCCGAGCACAAGAACTGAGAAGAAACACAATTAGTTTGCTGCATTTGAGTCCAGGGCTGAGCATCCATCCACTGGTACACACAGGTCTTCCAGGCGGTGGAAAAGGTGTATTTTTGAAGGTAGAGAATTACTTGTCTTTAGGAAATGAATAAATTGTTGACATAAGCTAGAAGTCGTAAGACGAGAATGGGTTACGTTGCCAGATAGTCACCGTAAGAACATTATGCACTTGAGTGCTGATACGACAAATGTGGTGGGCAGCGACCCAGAGGGATGCTGGCTGGGGGAGCCAAGCCACTGGCCAAGCCGGGCCCCACC
>NW_009609259.1:861-6019 GCF_000690535.1 Cariama cristata
ACTGGCCATGCCGTGCCCAGCAGCAGGGAAGGACCCACCTTGCCCTACCGCTGCTGCACTACAGAGGCACTGGACAGGGAGAGGCCACCATCTATCTCCTCTCCTATGCATTGCGTTCACTGGTGAGAGCTGCTTGTAGAGCCAGTAGAAGTACCTGGCACAAAGCACAAGCCTGAGATGGGCAGCAGGGTGACTCAGGTACCAACAGTACCCGTTTGGGGTGTGCAGTGACGGGGAAACCAGCTGGGGTGTTGCAAAGGGCCCCCGAGCAATCGTGGGGCTACTGGGGTCAGCACTCCCACCTGTGAACAGGGGTACCCCTCCTGTCCCCAGTGCTAGCCCTGTGGCCAGAAAGCTATTAAGAGACAGGGAAGTGGTTCTGGAAGCATTTTCATATGGAGTGCTGTTCTTTTTGATATAAATTTCCCATTCCAGCTTCACCATTTAGGAACACTTCCAGGGTTAGTGTTATCTGACATGTGCCAAAAACCTGGCCGTCGTGGTCTGGCAAGACCCGTGCAACAGGGGCTGAGCACACACACTGCTCGCTGTACCTCCTCCGCCTCTTCCCATTTCCCTCGATGCTCCTGGGACAAGGCAGGACCTGGAACTGTTGGAAGGCATGCTTGTGTGGGAAGGGAACTTGGCTTCTCTGGTCAATAAGTAATATCAAATAAGTAGCTGTTTTATGCATTAAATCAAAGCTTTATGAAAGGCAAAAGACAAAGGAAAGGCCCTGCTGATAGCTCGGTAGGTTTTTACTGTGGTGCCTAGTGTCTTCTGGCTGCTGGAGCCCGTGGATCACTAGTGGGTCTCAGCTCGGTTCAGTGACCTTAAGCATCTGAAGTAGGATCGGTGCTGGCCACCCTGCTTTCAGCTTCCCAGGGCTGTGGTACTGCAGACCTTGCTGCTGCTTCCATCGTCTTCCAGAACCAGGGCAGGAGCGGGGCATTTGCAGGGGATAGAGGTTTGCGGTGGGTGCACAGAGGATGGTTATGTGAAGAGGCCGGTGCTCATATGCTGCCCAGCAGCTTCCCGCTTTCCTTCCCAGCTCTGAACTCTCACACAAGAACAAGGATCCTCTTGAAATACGACCTTTTTTCTCAGTTTCACTCCTCGTATTTGGTAGTTGTTCCTCCCTTCTTTCCCAAAGCAGCACAGTAATCAGATGACGTCCCTGACTCTTGCTACCCAGCCTTGCATGGTGGGGCCTTTCTATTTGTTAGGCAAAGCCTATTGATTTAATTTCTGTATCATTATTCAAGCAAATATAGAATATGTCACTGATGAAGGTGCATGAAATCGAACAGAGTCTGAAAAAAGGGTGAAATATTAAATAAACCTTGCCAAAGGATGAGAAGGAGGTGGAGGTGAATGTGCAATAAGGTTACACGGTGCTGTGGCTGCTGCTCCTCCTCTCCCACTGAAAACAGGCCTTTAGTGCCTTCAGCTTCCAGAAAATGTTGGCAGGGCCACCTGAGCTGGTCAAACACCAGCACAGGTTGCTGCTGAGGGACACGGGTTGGAAGCCATGTCAAACAGCGAATGGCCAACCCCATCTAGGTCCTGTGCCACTGTGCAACTGCAGCCGTGGCTGTGGAGGTGATGCCGGCAGAGCGAGGAGGGGAAGAAGACGGGACCTTTCCCATCTAGTGCATGGAAGATGAGAGCTGCCTGCTGAGGTGGATATACTGTCCCGTTCACCAGCACGTCTTGGCCTAAGCAGACATAACCGTCATACTCGCCGTTACACATAAATATATAGTTACGTGTAAAGACGCGTCTGAAGAGCGTGTAATAAAGCAGACATTTCTATGGCTGGTTGTCCAGGGACTGTGGGAAAGACCTGTCAAGCAGAGCTCTCTCTGGGCTCTGGGGGTAACTTGCCACTAGATGTCACAGCATGCCTGGGTTTGCGGTGGGGGACCAGGAGTGCCACTGGCGCTGGGGACCCCCACCCAACCCACCCAGAGTAGGGGCAAAGCTGTTCCCTAAAGTCCCTCTGTGGGACTGAAGCAAATAAATAGCATCTTTATGACTGTTCTTTTCTTTTAGAGAATTTTGGAAAGATTCTTAGATTTCGTATTGTCGTTCAGCAAAGTCAGAGAGAGACTAACAGGTGAATAAAGAGGTTCACCTGCTGCCAGCTCGCAGGGGTGTCCCCAATGGGACCCCCCTCCCCAGCAGGTACCCAGTGGCCCTTCTCCCACTGGAGCAAATGGCAAACTCTCGTTAGCTTCAGTTAATTTAGCAGGAGCACACTACATGTGCTTCAACAGCTCTTGCTCTAAGGGGGACACGTTTTGCCATCAGTCCCATTCTCGCCAGCACGCAGCAAATGGAGGCCAGAGCTCGTCAGCTGCCTCTGCCTGAACCATATCAAACAGCTATTTATAGGCACACGGCAAACTCCCCTGGACCCTGTGCTTCCTCTCCCATCCGAGCTGAATCTTTAATCAGCTCAGCAGCACAGGGAGCGTTGATTTTGTGTGCTTTTTCATTGAACATTGTCTGAGCAGCGGTAGAATATGTACATGGCCAGCTTTGGGCAGGCTGGTGACAAGATAAGCAAGTCATCTTCTAAACTTATTACAGTTTTATAAAAAAAAAAGGATATATTGTTAAAAGACTAGAAGTAGATTAGAGTGTGATGGATTTGCTGAATAAATAAATGAATGACAGCATTTAAAACCTCCTGGTGGTAGTGATTTATGTAGATACCCAGACTGGCAAGGCCACACCACCACCCGTACCCAGGCAGTTCTTCGATGAAGTGTAGGTGTTGAAGTAACGATGGCATCACTGGTGCATTCATTCACCATCAAAAATGAACATGTTTTTGACAATCTCAAACCGAACAGATGACACATCCAGATATTACCTGGGATGGACAGTGGTATTCTTTCGTCGTGTTCAGTAGCATCACTGATCTTGAGACCAGGATCTGCCCAGCCTGAGTGAGGACTCTGGTGCTCTGAAGGCTGCTTGCTCCTTGGGCAGGGGGAGGTCGGGTGGAGGCAGGCAGGCTGCGAGGGGAGGCAGGACTCGAGCACAGGGATGGGAGCCGCTGCCTGCATCCCCCAGGATTGTGGTGTGCGTCATCTCCTCCCGTCAGGACACATCTGGGGACCTTCACACTCAGCGGAGCATGTGCTAGTCTTGACGCCCCAGAGTCTGTGGGGAGCTACCTAAGGTGAATGTGAGTAGTAGACATATTTCCGAACAGCAGCTGCACACCAGCCCCAGCTCACACACTTCTGTGCCACAGAAGGTGCCCTACAAGTGACCTTGAAAGACCAAGAGCCCACTCCCAGGCTGGCCACGGTGAGCAGTTCCCCATCAAACACCTCTGCCAAAGAGGGAAAAGGCAAAGCAGTATTTTACTTGATAAATCACACTTTTTTTTTTCAAGTGTACATATCTATCCAATTATTTTCTTCTCCCTATGCCCAGAAAACAGGGCTGTTCCCATGCTGACTCTACCCGCTATGCCAGCATGTGAAGATGCTCTCATAGGCTGTAAGTGTTTTTCAAAAGGGTCCATAATTTAATAGAAACATTCTTAAAAAGCCTGTGTTTTTCACAAGTTATCTAGAAATAAAACTCATTTTGAACCTCAATGCTCTTCAATTCGTAGCAGATTCGCTCCAGCAGTCACCACTGAGGCTGTAGACCCAGTATGTCTCATCAGACCAGCATAGCGGAGGGCTCTATATGTTCAATGCTTTAACTGATTAGGCTGCTAATTACAGAAGCTAGAGCGTTGTTTAAAGCAGCTGGAAGGAGAAATCGCAGGGATTTTTTTTTTGAACTGCTTCCAAACGGATAGGACATTAAACAAAGAAAAAACTTGGAGAAATTTAAATTACAGCTTGTGACCTGAATGTCAGACATCATGCTGCACATACATGGAGGAGCACGTTCTCCCTGCAACAGACAAGATGGATGGGGTATAGCTGCAAACCACTCGCTGCTATTAATTTTCAACACATGAATCTTTCTGACCAATAACACATGATCATTTTACTTTGTCTGGAATTGCTGCCTTCCCCCCTGCCATGGCACCAGTCCAGAATATGTACAAATCTTATTTAGTCACAGTTAGTGACTGTGCCTTAATATTAGGAGTCTCCCAAAACACTTATGGTGCTGCTTTCTCCTTAGAGAACGAGACTTGAGCCACCCTGTCATTCCCACCCATCCACCTTCAGTAACCATCACTGCAAAAGGTGCTTTGAGCAGAGCAGGTGGCTCCTCTGGAGAAGAAGAAGGGTTTACTGGTGAGGGGCCACCCTTCGGTACTGGGAGGTCAGACTCCAATTTCAGCTCTGGGGAAACGGCGTAGCTGTACCGCGTTTCAGAAAAGCATCACTTCCCTGTTTCGGTGGGGGTGGGAGGATGGATGCTCAGGATGCGTGCAGAGAGAAGAAAAGGTGAGATGCGTATAAACACCAAGAAAACCAGCAAAAGCTTCTCCGGGCTGTCCCACCTGAGTGTCTTAAGGCTGAGTGAGGTCCTTGTGGTGGAGGCAGTGGTGCATCTTCTGTGGCCTCTTGGCAGTTCCCGGGGGTGGCCTGGGCTGTGTTCCCCTGCCTGGGAGGAGATACCCCAGTCTGGTGAGCACAGCATCCCTGCAGCGGGTGGGAGCAGCCCAGCACCAGCTCCACGTGCTCGCCTGGGTCCGGGGCACGGGCAGAGGTGGGAGCTGGCAGCTGGGGAATCCGCATCAGCCCATGGGGCCACGGCCACAGCCTGGCTCCTGCTCCAAGCAGCCAACGCCAGGTGAGACCGCCTGCCCGAACCTCAATTACCGCCCGAGTGCGAGGAAGGAAACCTTCTCCTGCGTGGAGATACAGGTGGCATGGGAGGGTGGTGTTGTCTAACAAGTTTACTTCTGTGGGATGGTGCTGGGACTTAGAATAGCAACTCTTGGGGAAAAAAACAAACCCTAACACTTAAAAAATTAACATAAATCTAATTTTCTGCAGTTATCACCAATCTCAGATTAATTCTGCAGCATGACCAAACTGCTGCAAGGCCCTCACACTACCATGGTTAATATACACTACTGTATATATTAAATGTGGTTTCTGGACACATTAGGGCTTCTGAAGGAGAGTGCAGATAAGGTGCGGCTGGGCAGCAGCGGGCCCAACGG
>NW_009609259.1:6038-21074 GCF_000690535.1 Cariama cristata
AAACATGCAGGGCCCCCGGTTTCCTTTCACTTGTGTGGTTTGTTTCCCCCCCCCACTCCTGTGCTGTTCTGTCACCCTCAGATGTGTCAGCATTTGATTTGCACCAGTGAAAGAGCTGAATCTGGAGCCTGGCAATGAAAACTCCCCAAGGAAAGCCTAGGGTATGTTGAAGCGCAGCGTGGTTAGCACAGCTCCAGCACAGCTGCGGGGAGGGGGGCGGCGAGGGGAGGACCCAGCACCGGGGGCTCGGGGCAGGTAACTCGCCATCCCAGCAGCTTGCCCTGGGCAGTCACCCCCACAGCCAGACGGTTTGACAGAGGCATTGCTTCTCTCCTTTCCTAAGACCGTGTGAATACTCCTGGAAGTGAAGTGCATTAGCTTCTCCTACTCCTGAAGTCAGAACCTGACTTTTTCCCATTTATCCTGCTCCCATGTCAGCTGGATTCACAGACTGGTGCTGGTTTCCCTGTGGCAGAGTGCAGTGCCCCTGAAGCTGTGATCTGCTGGTGCCAGGTGAGTCTGCACTTACTGGTTGTAAGGAAGCTGCCTCTTCAGTTTGCTTCTAGGCTCTACCTTCAGAGCTGCCCAACTTCTTAACATTTCAATGCAGCATGCTAGGGAGTTTGCCTCATCTAGACCCTCTGGTGTATGGTGTCTGTTGAGGGCATCCCTGCCCTACTGAGGAAAGGAGCTGGAGCCTGGTGGTGGGCAGTGCCCCTGGGCCACCCACGCAGGCCCGTGGGTCCTGCAGCCTGGCCGGCGCTGGGCTTGGTGCATGCACAGCTAACAGGGCTTCTGCGCCTGCTGCATCCCTCGTCTCAATGGCAAGGGACTTCAAGCACGGATCAGGATCCTGAGATGTAGAGCTTGTCCATCGCAGGGAAAGAAAAATTCCTCCCTGGGGCCTTTACTGGAAGCAGTTGGATGGTGGGGAACATGATGGCTCTGGCCGTACCTTTCCAGATGCCCCACAGCCAGCAGGTTTCCAAGTGGAAACAACCCCCAAAACCCTTCTGTGCCCAATATCTACCTGAATTAAGTATCTGGCTCAACGTCAGACCAATCGAGTCAACGGGCATTGTTACTTTGATTTCAGAGCTGTGGGGTGGTTCCTCCAGGACCTGCCGACCAGACCCCAGGATCTGTCTGCACGGTCAGGCACGGCAGTGAGCTGGAATGAGGGGGGCAATGCTGGGTGTGAATGGGAAGGACTTTGACTGAAACCCCGACTGCCGAACGTTTCAAGACAAGCTGTGCACGCTCCTTAGTGCACACAAGCAGAGCCCACGTGCAGTCCCAAGGTATGGGATCCACCCCGCGGTTTGTCCTGGAGTTGCCACAGCGGCTGGCACAGGAGTGGTCTGCTGCTGCCAGGAGAAGAGAGCACACGATGTTCAGGGAGGAGAGGTCAGGTCTCTTCCTGTTCAGATGTTTTCAAAAAAGGCTTGCGCATTTTAGTGGAAAAATGACTGAGGGAACCATCCAAACTAGGAAACAGGAAATACTGCACTAGCATAAATATAATTTTGACAGCTGAAACAAGAGGCAAGTGGTTGTCAGGTAGGGCTGGTAAGCACGCTGGGCCAGCAGCTCATGCTGAAGCTCAGCATCCAAAGGGGCATGTTCTCACGGCCACGCGCAGGGACGTACCTACTCAGTATCGTTCCCAGCGCCCTGCCAGCTTGGATGTCGGAGCCAAGTCACTTGGGGTCTTTCATCTCGGGTTCTCCCACACAGTGCCAATAGGCAGCAAGATGTGTCCTTCAAGTGGGGCACTCTTAGTATTTCCAGCAGTGGATACTGACAACTATGACGCTAAAATCAGAAGTTTTACAGAGTATAAATTAGTAGCAGGCTTTCCAGCGTGAGACTCCCTGTGTGATGAAATTAGCTGTTTGTATCTAATGTCAGCCCTGCTCTTGACTCTTTCTCCCCTTCAGCAAATCACTGAACCTCCCCAAGCCCCTTTCTAGCCATATGTTAAGTTGATGTAATGCTGCTTTTAAGTCTGTGCAATTACTCAATTACTCCTGCATTTGATTGCAAGTAATATGCCCTTAGGGCTATGACTCAGTTTTGCCCATTGATTCGCTGTGTGACCTTGAGCACCAGATTAAACATACTTTTAATATTCAAAGGAATTGTGCTCATTTAGGCTCGCAATCATGCTATCCTAACTCCTACTCTATACCCAACTTTCCAAGCAGAGTCTGCTTGTTATTTATTGCAAAATTTAAAGACAGAAGCTAACCTCTTCTGAAATACAAAAGAGATTTGGGAGCCTAAGTTCCATTCAAATTCACCTCAAGCAAGTTTCAATGGAGCTTGAAGAGTCTAAGAAATTTAGATACTTCTGAAAATGTCACCCTAGCTGTACCTCCAGGGTCTGACATTACACAGACACCTGAATTACTAAGGCAAGTTCCCTTTGCTGATCCAGCCTGATTGCTGCGGAGCCTGCAAAGCATTGAGTATGCACATATTTAATGTCTGCTAATGCTGGAGGGGGAGGACGCCTCAAAGTGAAAACTATTGTGCATTTAAATGAGTTCTTCTTCAAAACTTAGATAGCTCATCTCAACCCCAAGCTGAGTAATAACAGCTTCCCCTAGCTCCCGAGGAAACATTTCGAAGGGGCTGTGTGGTGCTGCTTTCTTCCTTGCTTTAGTCACCTGTGTGTTCTGTGCCCTGGAGAGATGAGCTATTGAACCAAGGAGCCGTGGCTGTTTGAAGAGAGGTCTTCTGGAACAACGAGCGGCCAAGGGAGAAGGGTGGATAGAGCTTGTCCTGTCCCTAGGACTGGCCCTGGACTGCGATGATACAAGGGTTTTGAGAGTGTTTTCTCTTGTGCGTGTTTGTGTAAGGAGCAACTGTGGGTTTTTTCTTTAACTTTGTTGGAAGAGCGCCGTGAAATAACACGGACAAGCAGCAAACCTGTTCTCTGAATATTTTAAGAACTTGTAGTTCAGTTTGCTGTGCATGTTAATTGAGAGTAAATGAGGCTTGGAAAAGCAGCCAGTATGGGTTTGACCCTGGGACCATTCTGGGAATAAGCAAACACAAATAACTCTTTCCTAAAAAAATGTTCTTTGCAACCCCACCCTTCAGGAGCGATCTTCTCTGCAAGGATGTAAGTCTGGACAACATTGCCAGTCAAGGGCTGAACTTTAGCTCTCGATTATACTTAGCAGTTACTCTTACGTTACAAATAGCTCCCTGGAGCCAGGAGGTGAATTGCTGAGAAACCACGTACCATGTAGAGTGAGTGAGGATGGCAGAGTCTGGTGCCTGTTACCCCAACGCAATGAAAAGCCACAGGCTGGGGGACAAGAGGTTGGAGTGGGACCTCAGTGACGGTGGCAGCAGGCTTTCATTCCCCCTCACTGTTCCTCTCTGTACCTGTAGTGCAAAGGATTTAAACTGCAAAATCTCTGTGCCACTATTAATGGCATTAGTGTTGTGAGCAGGTAGCGTCGGCACACCTGTGAATAGGAGCTCTGCCACGCAAGTGAAGTTCTCGGAGTCTGTAAAGTGCTTCATGCTCCTCGCCTGTGAAACAGCATTGAAGTAAGTGTGATGTGTAGTTTCCACACGTACTCCAGCTTCTACATAGCAAGCCCTCAAACCGCTGTAATAGTTATCTGGCATCAGTGAAGTTAAGGGCAGTGATAGACTTGAATGTTTTAGATAAGTAAAACTACCAGACCTAAGCTGTGTTCTGATTATTTTCTTTGAATTTGCTTCCTTTTCATTGCTTTTTTTATACTGAGACATAAATAATGTTAAATTCCAGATCACCCATGGGTCTGAAATTTAGCTGTAACAGGGACTTCTGCCAACTTTTACAAAAGGATTTTGCTAACATGAAAGAAAAATAGCTCATACATAATAAACACTCCTCCTGACCCACGTTATCCTTTTTCATTTAAGGTCAAACCTCTCTGAAAGGAGAAAAAAAAAGATAAAGGAGATGCAGAGAGTCAGCTGCAACAACAAACCAAACCTCTGTGTGAAGGTCCTCCCATCAGGGTTTTGATTTTTAAACTGTTCACAGCTGCCACTACATTTTTTCCTTAGCCTGAATAATGTAAATACTGTGCTGGGTAGTGCTTTCCTTTACACTGGTGTAAATCTGGGTTGGAGCTCAAACCTTGACTTGCCCATACACACACTTTATCCCTGGGATCTCAGCAGGACAGCATGTGGTATAAAATTAATCATGGGTGTAAATCTATGCAGGACTTCTGCCCAGTTCTGCGAATTTGACTTCAGACGCCCTCAGAGCAGTTCCTCTGGACTTTAGCTGGTGCAACTCAGGCTGAATTTGGCTTAGTACATTCTGCTGTACCCACCATGGAGGTTCTAGCCAAGAGCAGCTATTTGGGAATAAACTGATAATTTTGAAATTCTTCCAGTTTTCTTTTTCTTAGTAATATGTCTCTCTGTCCTGCCAGAGAAAATACCTACAGGTTTCATAATCAGCTTATTCTGCTGCTGAACTACTTATGCATTTAGAATGGCTAAAGTAGATGTTCTTTTTGCAGATAATGAGTAGAATACTTATCTCCTCCTTATATTAACTTCTTTCTCCAAGCCCATGCCCTCATGATTCAAGGAAGACTAGTGAATATTTAAGCTGTGGTGGGAGCATGCTGGAGACGAGGTATTATCATACGGTGGCCCATTTCAAATTCTGCTGATGGTTAAGTGAAGATCCTAAAAATGCACTTGAAAGAGGACTGGCTGGTTTAGAAGACCGGCAGCAGGAAAGAGCTTCTGGGCAGTCAGGGGCTGCTCTGAGGGCAACGTGGTGGGTCAAAACATGGCCAGGCTGAGGAAGTCAGGCTGCCTTCTCCCTGCCACTCTGGGAGCTGCCTGCCATGCCAAGGCCAGGATGCGGCATGCTAACCGCGACGTGAAGCTGCGCTTGGTGGGGGCTGGTGTTCTGGCAGCCCCCCAGGCTTTCCCTGAGGTACAGTCAGAGCAAACAGCAGTTTTCAGAGATTTTTCTGATACAACACATTCTCTTTTGACCATTTTTGAGAGTTTGGGCAAGCCTGACTGCTTTTAAAGTCAATTTGTTTTGATTGATAGAAAAAAGTGTAAGAAAAATGGTAAAAACTCTATGTAGAAAGCCATAAAGTGAGGAAGCCCTGTAGTACAGCCCCACTCATTGGTGTCCGCTGACTTCACCTGTGCATAGAAAAATCCAAGTTATAAATAGCGACTGCTCAAGTTTGCAGTGAATTAGGGGGAGGCTGAACTCCCGTGAAGGTACAGCGATCTTCACGAGTTGTGGCACTCCCTAACACTGGTCTGCACACGGAGACCTCTTTCTTTATATTTCCTACAGTTGGTGCTTACTGTATTGATCCTGTTAGACTCTGCTGCTGCTTAGCTGGGCTTTGACCAGTAGCAAGGGCGCTCGGGGAGCATGCAATGCATGGCCCAGGAACCACTGGCGATGGTCTAAAGACCGTCATGACACCACTGACAAAAGTAACTACCTCCCACTCTCAGCTCCTGAGAGTCAGGCTGAAAACTGGCTATTTCTTCACGCCATGTCACTTGACACAATCCTGTGTTCTCCTGAGTAGACAAAGAGCACAATCCTCCAGCCGGGAAGCTGAGATGCTCGGGTCCCCAGCTGGTCGTCGCCCCAGCCGAAAGGGTGTTCCTACCCTCGGTACTCCTCAAGCCCCCTTCCCCGGGCGTTCTCCATCCGCCCTCTGGTAAGGGGATCTGCTTTGCTTCCTCAGAGGGGTAGGCCACCCTTTGATGCTCACTGCTGTGTTGAAAAAAGGGCTGAATTCCTCTTGTTTCTTGAAATAAACTTGCAAAACCCTTGACCTTCCTGAGCTGGAGGAATATGTTTACAGATTGTTTAATTCCGTTGTTCTTCCTGAGCGTGTGAGAAAGACGGCAGTGCGGTTAAGGGAAGGGGAGCGGGGAGCTGTGTGAACAGCCCATTTCGATATCAGAGATAAGACACGAATGAAACCCGTTCATTTTGCAGTGTGCAGCCATTCCCATTAATTTTTGGAGGGGCAAGTAAAGAAATTATTTAGTGGTATCCCCTTTAATTTTCCTTTATATAAAGTTCATGACAGAGCAGTATGCCAGAAAAAAAAAATCATGTTTTGTATTATGTATGTTATTTATTCTTGCAACATCTTCCAGGGCACCAGTGCTTGTAGACTTCCAGAAAAATATCAGGAGGTAATTGTGCAGCAGCTCTTTTCTGGTTTTGCACCATCTAAACACATTTTCTTCACACTTTGAGTACTACCTGAAGTCAGGGTAACCTGAAGAAACAAAGCTTATCCGAGGACAAAAGAGGCAAAACACAAGGAAGGGAGGTTACTGGTATAGCTAAATTAAAGTGTATAGCTTTATTTAAAGTCCTTAGCAGCTGGAAGAAGCTCTTTAAGACAGAAACCGTCTTTGCTCTGAGGCTGTAGCACTGGGAGGTCTCGTGGGTGTCATCACCAGGTACTCGTAATAATGTCACTATTTCCAGGACTCTTAGCATGAGCAGCATGGCAGGAGAGGAATTGCTACGGGTAGCTGACTGAGGATAATGGATAGTAGGATGAAATTGAGAGGAAAAACTTAATTGGAATTAACTAGCTGAGAAAAGCCTCTTGATCTGTCAGACAGTGAAATTGCCTCCCAAGAGCAATGGTATAGTCCCAACCACGTGGGCATTTAAAGCCAGTCTAATGTCTATGATTCCCTGAGTTAACTGGAGTATCTCAATAATTGGAACTGACACAAAGATTTATCTTCTTTGATTGACTACCTTTCATAGAGGCTCATCTCTTTGTGGTACTGCACAGAGCTTTCAGGGCAGCTGTTTGCACTTAAACTGCCAGAAGCTGACAATATGTATCCATTTCAGCTCTTCAAATGTGTTCTTTGAAAAAACACTTAAATCACTGGAATAGACAGTACTAATCAGTCTGCAGGAAAATGGAGCATCCTTACCTGGGGCTCACTGCTATAAATCTTTCTGTGCCAATGCTTGGTTATCATACAGCAGTAGAGAGCCATTTAGGTGCATTACTGCCAAATGCCCAATCAACCTGAAAAATTGGGATGATTTTGGCCAAGACAATAAAAGGAAAAGATGTTTTGCCAAACGCATAAAAACAAATGGTTGGTATTTCAGCAGAAGCTCGCATTTCCAATAGAGTAGGATTAATCACACTGAGATGATGGCAATGATATCCCGCACTGATTTCAGAAAAGACAGTGTGCAGCAGCGAGCTGGCCCTAAAGGGTGAGCTTCGTAAGGAGGTTTTGTATTCCGCACTGCCCGTTCACTTGCTGGGTGATTTTCTGCAATGGCAGCGTATCTCTTCTCTCACGCCGCCTTCTCTGGTTCAGCAAAGCTCTTCAGAGCAACACCTTCCACCTGTATTTTGGTCCTTTCTAGAGTGTGCAGGTAGGACCTGGGGAACTGAGATGCTTCTTTTGCTATGGTGAAGCACAGCACTTTGGAAATCAGGATTTACGGAAAAATTAACCCTCAAGCTGAGTAGCGTATGAGATTTACGAGAGAGGCCTAAATGCATCGGGTTGGGAGCAGACAGAGGAATAAGCTGTTGCTACGGAATATGACATCCGCTTGGCATGTTTGCTAATTGCAGCACCTGGACGAGCTTGGGGTAATAGCTGGTGGCTGTTCCGTCATGCCTGCAAGGCTGTAGGAGGACTGACTGACAGCCCGACGCCTCAGCTTAGGGCAGTCGCACGCCAGCCTGTCGGCACACCTTTCTGTGGAGAGCGGCGAGGCAGGCCCAGCCCACAGGGACAGACGCCGGAGCAGCGCTGCTGACCCTCTTGCAGGTTTCCTCTGAGCAAGTCGCTTCGTCTCTGGCTCTTTCCTCACACTTGTCCATTTGCCAGTCCGAAGGGACAGCTTCGCTGTCCTTCCAGGGTCTGCCCCACCTGGAAAAAGGGAGCTTTATGCTCTGGGGATTTCTCTGATTCTTCAAGCTGGCTGAAGTCTTGCTCTCCCATTGTACCTTTAAGGTCACTAACAGGTAGACACGCGTGTTCTCCGCCGGCCCCAGCCACTGCTTGCCTGCGGCCGACATGGAAGGTGTGGGGGTGCGGGATGTCTCCTCTGCACCAGGTGTTGTGTGTGTGTGTGTGTGGGAGAGAGAGACTTGGGGTTCTTGCTTGCTCTCCCTATTGCTGCTTGGCCTTGCATGGTGAGGGACAGGAAGCAAAAGAGCAAAGCGGATGGGAAAATCGGAGGATTCCTCCCTAGGGGACACAGAAGGGACATGGGTGCCAAGGGGGGGTTGCGGGTTCAGGAGGTGGGGCTCTTACCTAGCGGGCTGAGAGATGCTGGCTTGCAAGTATGCCAAAGGTGTGTGGAAACCACTCATCTCATTGTACCCGCCACAGCCCGGTCACCGGTGCCTGTGGTTTCTGGAAGGTGCCGAGCTCCATTCTAGTTCAAAGCATTTCTTTTCCCAAGGTTTCAAGGTCCTCAAGTGCAGAGAGCCAGTTTGCCTTTCTGTATGATCTGTTGTACCGTTATGCCTCTGCTGTTCACTGCCTAAATGAGACCTAGTTAGGGAAATGAATATAAATGAAACATGCTAATGTTTTGCCTGGAATGTTGTCAGGTATAGCACTATGAGAATAATATTCTGATTTACTTTTGAAGAGTAAATTGTTATAAAGGAGTTTGCATCTCATTGGAGCATCCTTTTTCAAACTGCTCTTTCTTCTGCTATGAGAAAGCTGGGTTAAATATATCTGTACAGATCCAGGGAGAAAAAGTTGAAAAGTTAAAGTGAATATTAAGGAGAAAGTTGATAGAAAATGGTTATTTAAAGACTAAAAAAAAAAGAAGGAAAAAAAAGAAAATATTAAAAATACACTTGGAGAAATTTAGGCTTTGGGTAATATCTGCAAAGTTAGAGCCAATTGGTACCACAAGGAATTTTACACAGATGAATATTCCTTATTACACTCTTCTATTAAGTTTCTTCATTCCTTCTATTGTTTGTAAAGTCTTCTCAGTAGATCATATGTTCTCCTGATTGTCTCTGCATTTGCACTCTGAGGTTATCAAGTAAATCCTTTTCTCAGAAGAAAAAAAACTCTTCAGTCCATAGTGCGCCCATTGAACCAGACCAAATCCCACCGGTGATGGCCACCAAAGTGTCCCAGGAGAAGAACCTGCTGTGAGAAGGCCCTGCTGCCAGTTCAACCACCCCGCAAAGGGAGCAGCAAGCAGCCTCTGTATTTGCTCTCCACTTGGCTCAGGAGGGTTTTGCTTCTGGGCCACCATTCCCAGGCTGGTTTCCCACACCTGTTCTTCTTCAAAGAGTCCTTGAAGAGTGCTGACCTGAAACTCATGGTGCAAGCCACAGGTCCTGCTACTTCCCATGTTGTGCATGAGTGCAAATAAATAAATATTGGTTGTAAAATGAATTGGTCTTTACGAAATCCAGCTAGACTGCTTGGCTTTTAATAGTATCAGCCCTGAATTGCACGTCTGGACTAGACACAATGCATTAAAGGATGAATTTCCTTTAATTTGTTCCAGAGTAACTCCCCGTTTAATTTAACTGAGCAGTTCCTTTTTCTCCTATTCTGGAATGATAGATTGTGAAATGCACTCCTTTAATCCAGACGCTTGATTTCTGTCAGCAGAGTAATCTTTCTCAGTGGTATGCTAAGTATGCTTTTAAAAGGTATGGTGAATATGAATGATATGCACTTGGGTGATGATTTAAGTGTTTACACTTTCCAAATGTTGAAGAAAAAACAAATATGGCTTAGCGGCATTTTTTACAACCTTTCAGAAGTGATTATTCAAGTAACTTCAAAAGGACTTAAATGGATTTTTAAATTTCGTGGTACAAGTGAGGGCAACTCCCCTCTCATCAGCGAGCCATTAATTTGAAACGGGGCTGAGCAAAGCTTATAATATTTCTGATTGCAGGGCTTCCATAGATCATCCAGAAAGACTTCTACTGGAGCCATTAATGGTAAAATATTTCATGTGTGTGCTGTCACTACTTATGCTGGCTTGATGTTGCAATGGAGTGGTGCCTTTTTTTTTTTCCCTTGTGCTGTTTTTACTTCTTAAAGATCAAGCAGGGCATTTCTGGAGAGGAGAAAAAAGGGACCGTATGAACACTTTGTATTTCTATACTGTCTCCTTTGCAAGAACTGCAAAAAGTTATAGTGAAGTTGAGTAAGTGATATTGATGTGAACCAACTTATCAGGTCCTATCAGCCCAGACACTCCCTTGCTCTGTTATCAGAGGTGAGGACTATCTGAATGCCATAGCTAGAAACTGCACAGCATTCCCTGGGTCCAGCTGGAACCTGACAGCAGTAGTCAGTCTTAAACATGGGAAGACAAGACAAATCCTCCTGTTACTGAAATGTGTGGTAGTGCTTTTTAGGCAAAGGTAAATGTCCCTAAGCTTTTAGCGACACATAAACTGCAGTACACACTTGCCTATACCTGCAGAAAATGGCACATCTAACAACTGACCTTGGCTGAAATCTGGGTTCCTACTTTGTATGTAGGGACAATGAGTTGGAAAGGGCGTTCAGAATCAGGCAGCCTGAATCTTTTTCCTTCACTGCCCGTGGTAGACATAGATATGGTATCTTCTCTGCAAAACAGATTTAGATCTCACTGAGAAGTATGTAAAAGGTTTGTATTATCCAAAACATTAGGTCCGGATGTTTTGCAGAAAGTGAGAAACTGAACTCTTCTGCAGGGCACAACTTACAAGGTGATCACATGTGCTGACACCCTAGTATTGACAAGATAATGTACTTTTTTCTTGATCCTTCTAAAGCCTTTTTGTATGGAATGCATACTTGACTTGTTGCCTTGCCTAAGTAGCTAACATGTACCTTAGAGCTTCCAAATCTAACTCTGCACCAGCTTATGACATTTGGCTCAAGTAATTTTGTGGATATTTGGCAAACAGAGGACATGGTACGTGTATTTTCTACTATTCTGACTTACCCACCTTTATCTGCCTCACTGCTTAAAAACGAAGGCGAAGAATTAAAGTCTGCTTCGTGCCTCTTGCCAGCCCTCTCTCAGGACAACACATGCTGTTGTGACCCGTCAACTCCATGTCCTATAATAGCCTGCACAGCCAAGTCATCCAAGGGAAAAATGTTCGGGTCAATAAGGTAGGAGTTTTGTTATGCCTGGATACAAATAAGAATGTACGCAGCCCCCCAGTCGTAAGCAGACTGGCAGCAAGCTTTACTTCAGTCTTAGGCAAGGACTGGGTATTGCTGAAATCTGAAATGAGTTAAAGCAAATCAAGGTCTTTTGATCTGAAGTGCTTTTAATAATGGGTTTTAGTGGTTTGGGTAGTTTAGTGTCAGTTTTCTTTTTTGAACATCTTAACAGTAATCTCCAGATTAAAAATGGGTGAAATAATCTTCTTTTGAGTTTTGAAAGTTTGTCATAGCCAAGTATTTCAATAACCAACCCAAATGCTTTAAGGTCTTAAACCCGAGCTTTACTGGCTTTGCTATGTTTCCAAAACAGAAACCGATCATAAAATTGGTTTACAGCAGTACCTGGATAGCGGATGCCTTTTACACCCATCACCTAGTAGTGGAGACCTCGTGTTCAACTACAGATATTATGGAAGATACAGCCGTGTATCTTAAAGGTATATAAAATAGAATTAAAATCCAACTGGGCTTTTGTCTTCACACTGCTGTGTGGTAGGACCGTTGGCTCAGATTTAGTGTTCAGATCTAGGCTTACAGCCTTTGTTAGAACAAGCAAAGGTTTGTTAGCCAGAATGGGTGCTTTGAGCTCCTCTAGGAAAGGAGCTGGGAGAGGCTGAAGGACCCGACAGAGATCACAGAGCCAAAATTGGGTGTTGATGTCTTTGGTAGTGACCTTGGCTTCTTTTTTATCCCCTAAAACTCAAATCAGGATTAAACCATGATTAAGGCTTGGTGTCTCAGACAGTTGCACTGTGAGTACCTAGTTTGTCTCACAAAGGACTTTTTACCAGGATGCTAAGCCTCCGAGATGCTTGCCAGGGGCTTTGCATAAGCTGATGTGAGTCGCAGGCCACTCCATAAGCTGCTGCAGTGGTGTGCTCACTTTGGGCCAACCAGCTCGAGTACTTTCGACATTTCTGGATGTCTTCTAAACATGCAATGCTGATAGAAATGTTGTTTAAATATTTGTGAGTTATTTAAAAATAGTGCGTCAAATAAGCAGCCTTGTGACGCCCGACAGATATCTGGCTCAGACGAGTGCTTTGGTGCAGAAGGCAGAGGTCAGCACGAGTTATGTACACAACTTAAACTCTGACGAGAGACACACTGGATCCATAAAACACAGAGCAAAACGAGTGCCCCATTGGAAACCCCCAGTGCACATGGGTCCGCGAGGTGAGGGAGCTCAGTGGCGCTGAGCAGCCGCAGCGGGACTCGAGCCTGGCTGGAGGGATGCTCGGCCGCCCTCCGGCGAGTCCCCAACTGGGGCGGGAGGTGGCTGCCCAGGGTTTTGGCATGCCCAGGTGATTGGTAGCTGGGGGAGCAGGGGGGGTGCAAGCAGAAAGGCTCTCTGGGACCTGGAGGAGAGGTGAACTGCGCTGGGGCTGCCAGGCATCCCTGCCCCACCTTTGAGCTATTTAGGCTATTTCCCTTGCTTGGTGCTCATCTGCAATTTTAGGAAGCTCAAGGGAATGAATTTGCAATCTAACTATGATTAAGATCTTTCAGCAGTTTCTTCTCAGCATTATTAGATAGAGCATTTTATGTCAGGACATGTGGGTACTGGACAGAGGGGAAATGGGGTTGCTGTGACAGTAGGACATTATCTATTAATTATATTAAATATTTATTTTATGAGCTTTAAAATATTCATAAAATGTTTTAAAAGCTGCTTTCATATGTGAAGTGTATTCTCTTCTTGCAGTAAACAATTATCATGTAGAGATTAAAATAAGCTACCAGCCATTGCTGAGATACATTATAGGCTATTAAGGAGGCTGAACCTACTATAACATTTGAATCTGGTTTTATGTTGCCTTTAGATTGATTTGACATCAATTCCAGACCTATTGTAAAAATGAGATACATGATTAGAGCACCACTGTCATCTTTCCAACTTTTTTCCACTTTTTAGAATTGCTGCAAAGGAAATTATTTTTAAAGCAATCAGAATATTGACCTGTATCTTGGCTCTTGTCACAATCCATATAATAGCTGCAACGGAAGATCCTCTGTAGTTACCTGTCTAGACAGCACATTTTGAACATTTGGAAAATGGATTTACAAGTTATGGCTGCAATTTTACACTTTCCCTTACAGCTTCTGATCTGTAGTCTCTTTTTTTAATGTTTTTTTCTTGTTCATTGGTTGCTTTATTCTTGTTCTCTTTGACATCTTCTTCTCATTTGAAGTGCCAAAGCGAAAAGGCAAAATGAGTCTCAGCTTCTCTGAGGTCCAGATACAAGCTGTTCTGCTTTTCAGATGAAAATGCTACTTCTACTTATGGAATTTATTGAGGCTATTTATTGAAATCTTTTGGCTATTATTTCCTCCAAATGGCAGTTGCATTTTCAGAAGTTTACTATAGGCTTAACATTAGTGATTCAAATGAAAAGTTTAAGCATATGTCATAGAAAAAAGTGCATGGAAAAAAAAACCACAGAAAAAGAATTGCAGTGTTTTCTGGAAAGGTCTCAAGGATTTCAAAGAATTATCTGTTGATGATAAACTTGAGCTGGGAAAATAGCAAATGACATAAATTGTATCATAAAATCAGTCCATAATCTATAATGATAGATTTGGTTCAAATTAACCAGCACACTTTTTTCCTTCTCTCTTGTTGACACATTCCTGGAAATAGATTGGTAAACACTCATCAAATATCTTTGAAAATAGTTTCAGCCTATGGGTGGAATGCAAACTGATCCAAGTTGCTGTGATGTTAGTTGTTCTTACCGAACAGCAGACTTGCTAGCTGTAGGTGAGATCTGTTGGCGCCCAGTTATTCATCTGAACAAAAATATGGTTTCACAAATGCTTGCAAATAATGAAACAAGGATGTGAACATGGCCAAACTGAACTATTGTGGGGAATTCAAGGAAATATTTGTTAAATCTGTTTAATCAGTATTCTATCAAAAACTCATTACCTTTCAGATTTTACTGTTCTAATAAGTAATTTCACCAATAAATCACCAAGTTTATATATTCTAGTGCTTCTTATTCGTGTGAGCTACTGTACCTAGCTCTCCTGTAATAAAATACTACATGTTCCTTTGCATCACACTGCTCACACTGATGGCAATACCACATTGATGGTAATAACACAGGACCACCAGTTCCAAAATACTGAAATTCAGATGTCTTTTTAATTCTGTTACATTTATTAGGCTCATAAGCAAGAAGTTCTTGGAAAAACTCACAAGCAAACCTGTTCTTAGATTTCCAGCCAAGCAGATCTGACTGCATGTAGGGATAAGCTTGGGATAGTCTTTGATCCATATGGGACTTACCTGTTGCTGCTTCCTGAGCTGTTAAGACATACAGTTAGAAAGCAGCAACTGTCTTTTCATGTGTAAAATCAATCTGCTAAAATTAGGAGGTACTGGCTTTGGCTGAGTGGCAAAAAATTGACCTGTCCAGCTGCTTTGATTTGCTGCTGCAACGAGCAGCCACTGGTTCTTTGAGGAATCCTCTGTCCAGCCGCTTTGTTCAACGTCTCGGGCCTAATGAAGATGATAGGAAGAAAAATAAGCACGAGGTGCTATTCTGCTTTTCTGATCAGGGAAGAAACAGCTAGTTTTCAGGAATGATGACTGAAAGAGGATCCAGAGTTTGGATACAGGTCCTATTTAACTCAGTCTTGGTTCACAGCAATATCACAGCAACATCTGAACGCCAGAGGGAAAGACTTGCCTGTCTGTCAGTCTGTATGTTACATCACCTGCTTACGAAGGGATGGTGGCACACTGCAATGTCTTGAGGGATTTTCATCTGTGACACCCTTTCC
>NW_009609259.1:21105-28398 GCF_000690535.1 Cariama cristata
TCCGTACCAACCCCCAAGCCGGGTGCAGTGGCGGTGCTGCCATCCGAAGGGCTGGTGTCTGCCCGCAACCTCTGCTGTATCAGGGCTGGAGGCACGGCCACTGGCGTGGGAGAGGGATGGTTTGGAATGGATTTTTGAACAACTTTACACCTTTGGGACTGATCTATGCATCAGAGGGACACAGCACCGCACGGCCGCTGGCGTGGGAGAGGGACGGTTTGGAATGGATTTTTGAACTTTACGCCTTTGGGCCTGATCTATGCATCAGAGGGACACAGCACCATAGAAGTGATTCTTGCTAGTTATTTTGTATAAAAAATCTTATTTCCCAAGTATCCTTGCTAGAATGGATCATCCATTCACACTTAAGTCTCAGCCACTTTGGAGGCACGTTGGTAAGACACAGAGTGGGCAGTCTGGTTTTATTTATTTAAAGAGCTGAAAATGTGCTGGTGACTTTGTTCTCTGCTGTTCTTTGCTGAACTGACAAGTCACTCCGAGTTGACAAGAAGTGCTCTTGGCTGGGTGCCCTGGGAAGACCCAGTGGGTGGATAGATTTCAGAATCACTTCAGAAGACATGGGACATCACTGACTATAGACTGCATCTCAGATCTGAGACAAAGATGAGCTATTTCCTTCCCTAACTTCCTCCATGTAAAATTTAAATGTTGAACAGTGGCAGATGGGTGCTGTGTTGAACTCCATCTAGTTCACCAGAAGCTCTGATATTTTTCTAATATTCTCCCCTCTTCAGTTAAGTACCATTTATACCAGTGTGTGTATATTAGGTAATCAAAGTGAATTTGTTAATCTGGGCAGGAATGACCACCTGCTGCTGGATTTCCTTCCCCTGGTGTGTTTTTTTTTTTTAAACTTGTGTCTGGTGGACTGAAATTCATAACCAGCACAACCAATTTTCACAAGCAATGGAGCGTTATATTGAAAACCTGAGCAGTCATGCCAGGGAAATATAACAATACCCATCTCTGTTCAGAACTGGCATGCCCAGGTATCTGGCAAGTCACTCATCACCACTTCCATGTCAGAGTCCCTTCGGGCTTACCTGCCAGAAGCAGATGCTGCATCCAAGGAAGCAGTTAGCAGTGGGCAGAGGGGTTGTGGAACAAGGCTTTGTGAATTAAAGCTAATTACAGTTCGTTGGCTTCTTATGTGGGAAGAGTTGAAAGAAGATACTTTTCCATACAATTCCACGCATACTACGTAGAGGAGCTTCATATATTTCTTGATGTTCTGTCTCCTCCCACGCAGTCGTCTGGCTCTCCCATTTTACGTAATATCTTTGGCAACAATCGCCACTGTCCAAGGCAGGACACTGTGTTCAGTAATGCCTGAACAGGACCTGGCACACATCTCCAAGGCTATGCCGTGGCTTGCGTTTTTGGATTTGTTTCTCACATGAAATCCCTCTAGGGTTCCCTTCTAAGGAACATGTTGTGGCTTCAAAAATACACTCTGGAGAGTAGCAGATCCCAGCCTGATCGCTTTGCTGGGAAAAGCATTTTGTGATTTGTGAAATAATATTACTTTGAATAAAAAACAAGCATTAATGACAGTGAATCTGTAAAGGCCCACGTGTGGTACATCAGAAAAGAGTTACGAGTCATCTATTCCCAAATATCTCAGGTCCAAATGTAAACAGGTGTGATCTAAAAGCTTCCTCAGGACTATTTCAGCAGCTTATTCATTCCAATATGCAGAGCCTCCTCCATCTGGAGTGTAAATAAACCAAGCACAAGTATTCGTATGATTCTGGAAATGCATTTTAGTAACAGAGACAGCAAAACCTTTCAGAGAAGATACTTTACTCGGAGTAGGAACAGTAAGAAATTACAAGCAGCAACCATTTTTTTCCCCTGCAACCTATGCAAATTTTTTTTTTTTAAGCTTCAACAATTAGACATTGGTCTTAATTTGAATTTTTGCAGTATGCTTTCAATTCAGTTCTATTTATTCAAAACACTGACTACATTTTGGTAAAAAGAACTGCAAGGAAGCCTTCGAGGTTGTGTTATGAATCGAGTGCTTTCCTTCCTCAGAAACTTCTGTTGGTGAAGACAGATTTTGCGGAGCTGTGTTCCTCAAGCATCCTGGCCAATACTCTGTAGTGTTAATGCTTTTATGTGGAGACTTCAGAAGTGTTGGTGGCTCTGCCTTCAGTGTTACTTTTGCCTTTGTGGTTGGCTCTTGAGATAGGAGGAAAAGATAAGTGACCGAAAAAAAATCGAAGTGTTTACTCTGCTCCTTTTTCTCGGTTGGCAGGGGGTCAGAGCTGTGATTTTGCTCTGGGTACCCTGTTCTCTGCACTAGGCGGTTAAACTGTTCCCTGCACCGCTCCCGGGCAGGAAGGTCTGACACGGACATACGTCCCTGCAGAGGAGACTTCTCAGGGAACTCCCTGCACCAACTGCAAGCACATTTCTCCTGAGCTTTTTCAAGTTAAATGTTCTTGGTGAATCTCTGAAACAGGATGTTATGTTCTTTGTGGCTGCATTCTCTCACCCACATTTTAGGAACTTCACTAGTTCTGGAAGAATTCTTCAATTTGTTTAGTCTAACCATAAATGTTCCTTGAGAAAACCCCTGGAATTCATTGCGATAGCATAGTGTTTTCCTCTTTAAAAAATGCTTGACTTTTAACAACAGAAGACAAAAGCTATGCTCCAGTTTGAGATTTGACCTGCTCTAATAAGAAGCAGATTGCACAGTTTTAATGGCAATAGGGGCGCAGGGATTTAAAGGAATGAAGATCAATCCAAGTCACCGTCACCTGCTGGACAAGGCAACACTCCATGCTGCTTTCCAGGATCAGCAATTCCACAATTATTTCCTTTCATAACAACATAGAGTGGTTGTGATTATTGTAGCAGCAGATAAACAGCCATATAAAAGGACCAACTTCTTCTAAGGGATACAGGAATAACAAGGATGCTTTACCTTCCCCTTAAAAAAAAGGTTTGTGTTTTATTCCATCTTAGTTCTGGTATCTGGTATTAGAAGGGGAATTCTCCCTGGTTTTTATTTTGCAGGGATTTCTAAAAGAGGTAAGTGGTACATTCCCTGCCCTTGTGGGTTGTTGTGACCTAATTGTTGAAGGCTGAGTTTGGAAAGGAAGACATAAAAATTAGAATTAATGATTTCCTGACCTTGTTAGGGACCAAGATCCATAGCAGGAATATCTCTAGATTTCAGGTGTGTGTTTCCTAGGTGAGCTTGGAAATGTGAGATCTGCTGCAGGTTTCACTGGAAGATCCCAGTGAAAGCAGCCAAGCAAAGTTTATCTGGAGGTGGAGAAAATACTATGAGAACTATTTAGAAGGTTTTAATCATGTTTTAAGATTTTGATGGTGAAGACTCAACAAGTCAACTTTGAGTGGTTTTGAATGACTACAGCCCAGACGAACCATGAGGATATATTTGCTGTAGTTCAACAGTTTTTTGACTGACTTGGAGCCACATTATTTTTGTCTTGATTTTTTTTTTTTTGGGGGGGGGGAATCTGCTGTTAATTTCAGGGGGCCATTGATTGTGCTTCTTTTCTCATACTTGTGTTCTCACACAGGTGCTTTCTGACAGAAAGACCAGAATGATAACTAGATGCTAATTTTATAATATGATGGGTTAACGTTTTGTCTTCACCTCAACATCACTTTCCTGTATCCAAGAATCTATTTTTAAAAACACTGTTTTTCCTCTTTTTAAGCAAGGTTAAAGACTTCATTCAGCTTACTCTTGTCACCAGAGAAGAAAAATAGTGACGCAGTCCAGGTTTTTACTCTTACATCTTGCTCCCTGAAATACACATACTAGCAGTTTGTCTAATCTGCCTTGCATTATAGATTATCAAGTTTCAGTCTTTGTCCTTGGGAAAATACTTTTCAATCAATGGATTTCCTTGTCAGGAAGTTTTGGGGTTTGTTAACCCGTTTTTTTCTTAATTTTACCTGAATATTTCCTATTTTATATCATTTTCTATTTAAGCTTATTAATTTTCTTCTTTGTAACTGACCATTCTTCCCCACTACCTTTAATATTTATCTCTTTTAACTCTGCCTTAATGTATTGCCTGTGTTCTGTTCTGCATTTTTCCTCCCAATTGGTCTAATTCCTTAATTAATCATGCAGCTTTTCTTTGAACAACTTGTTTCCATAGAAATATCTTTCTCGATGCCTAGTAGTATAGTCGCAGCTGAAGTCAGATTTCTTGATCGCCTTTCTTAACTCAAAATCATCAGCAAGGAAAATGGAAAACAATTACTTGGGTATCTTACTAAGAGAAAGTCAGACATGAAAATCCATTCAGCTTTGATTCCTGAAAAGTGTTTGTTGTGGAAGGCAGTAAAAGGGAGCGATAGGAAGAAAGGAGTGAGGTGTTCTCTGGTAAATGTATTTGCATGGGAAATATTCCAGTGACATCAGAATTAAAATATGCACGAGGCTTAGCTTTAATGAGATGTGACTCCATTTCTTGGCACAGCGCCTGTCTGAAATAACTTGGGTAACTTGGGGCTTTTGTACAGTTTTAGTTAAGTATGAGTGAGGGATTTAGAAGCAGCAGGCTCATTTATAAAAATGATTGATGTTGTTCATGTGGTATTTTTTTGAAGTTGTTCGAAATGACCCGCTCTGGGATTGTCTTTCACCATATTTGAGCAAGGTGGAATGTAACTGGTTTGGAGACGTTGCGTACAGAATCCCTATGTGTGCTGACGGCTGCGTTTTTTGGTCAAGTTAAGTCAGAAGGGTTCTGGAGAGTCTTCAGCAGGGGTGAGTGGTTTCAGAAAAGACGAAATCAAACACTAATAACCGTTTGGGGAAAAGATCCCGTTTTCCAGGCTTTAGTCCGAAACAATGGCATAAGCTTTGGGGCTTTAGTAATGTTGTTGGGTGGTCCTTGGTGAGCTGCAGAGCTGCGAATGGAAAAGCCTAGGCAAGCAGGAAACAGATTTTCTTGTCCTCTTTCCTTCTGTTATGGGACCTCCGTCAGCAGCCCCGCAAGTCTGTGGCCAGGCAACTGGGTATGGGGGGGTTTGTCACACTGTGAAAATACCCAAATGCCTCTTCTGAAACTGCGACATCATTATTCCAGACATCATTGTGAAAACAGTTTTCCTACTTTAGATATAGGTGCTAAGGACCAACTTCTGCAGTGTAAACTTACCGTGTGTGGGCTGAACCTCCTCTAGTCAGAGGATACTGCAAGGATCCCCCAGGTTCACTGTGCTATAGGATGGATAAAATGATCTGGAGAGGGGAACGTGATTCCTTCCTGAAAAGCTTTCAGAAATTCTTCACTTAGTGCTATGTCATACTGAAGTAGTCCCCCCTGTAAGATTTTCTGCAGGCCTTTTCTTGATCAGCTACCCACACAAGACTACGAAGTTTGCCTTAAGTTTACTGTTAAAGTAACTTAAATACCTCAAAGAGAGAGAAAATGAGCATTTTAGGGCTACACATTGTCATCTCACAGCAAATGCCCAAGGGAAAATGAGTTGGAAAGAGAAACTCCACAGTCTAGTTGGAACATTTCTTTCACATGGAAGCAGTCTACTGATGTTATCCCCAGATTTAAATGATGATACATTCTGTCTCCCTAACCCAAGTGCATAGCTGAGAATTTAATCAGTGCAGGGTGTGTACTTTTTATATTGCTTTGGGTGGGTCTGGCAAAAAGCATTTTCTTAGCTAATCATAGCTAGATGCCATATATCACAGTACCTTAATTTCTTTTGTATTAGTAGCCCAGTGCCAATGATGTCAAATATCTTTCTTACTGTGCCATGCAAACTGCCAGTTTAGGAACCAATTGCACGAAAAAGAAATCGTAAGTCTGTGCAAATTTTGCATTTCATTGTTACACAGAAAACAAATCTAATGATCATGAAACATACCCATAAATTGCAACTTCGTTAGGGTATAATGATCCTAAATGAGATTGGGGTAATGAAATGAACAGAAAAATCTATTACTTCACTTCTTAAATCTTCATTTAGAAAAAAAACCCAGCCACATCCAGAAGAATTCTTGTTTTAAATAGAAAATTTTGCTTATCCCTTGCATTCAATATCTTTTTTTTCTGCTGTGTTTCAAGCTTCAAACTTAGGATCCTAAACAAAAAGATGTCCTACAGAAATTTAGAGCCTGATTGAGTTCTCTGGAGTGGTTTATGGAGTTTGAATTATCTTTTGACCTCTGTAAATTAACACAGCACTTATGTCTACCTTGTAGAACTGTAACGCCTAACAGCCCAGTAGATATAAAATTATTAGTGATTTAAAGTTAATTTCCAGAGAAATATAATTTTAAATCTATTAATACTTTGATATGTTCTTCTGAGACCAGCCTACATGACAGTCTGCACCTTGTTGAGTATCCCCACAGAATAGTTGTTCAGGTTGTAAAGGCTGATCATGTATTTTTATTAGAAATCTACAATTTTGTATTGCTTATCTTGGCTCAAAAATCAGCTCAAAAGTTTTTCTTTTTTTAAAAAATAAATTTCATGTGACAAAATAGACCGTCTACATTTAGAGCTTGGAGAGAGGGGGCTATATTGGTTTAGGACAGTAAAACAACATCATTAAAAGCAGAAAATAAAATCATAGCAGCAATGAACTACAACAAATGCAAAGAACTCTAGTTAGCTGCAAAGGTCACGAAGCAGGCTAACATTTTTAGCACACAGATTCATTGCTAAACTGCATATGAATTTTTTCAGACCACAAACTATTTTTTGCCTAGACTGAGTCTGTATAAACAAAATAAAAGTAAAGGCTCTGCCTGTTCCATGAAAACTGTTGTGGCAAGGGACTAATTGCACCACAACCACATCGCGTGGCTGGGTCACTCTCTGTAGCTGGGATCAGACATTGTTTTTAATCATGAATCCCAGCTCCTGTTCTCTTCCATCTAAAGTCAAAAAGGAAAAGTCTGCTGCTAGGCACATCATCTCCTTTGCAGGATGCAACATCAGTCTTAATTTTTTGTGTGCAAGGTAGAGGCAACATTGTTCTAGGTATTTGTTAGGAAGGAAAAAATGGAACAGTAGCTAATTTTGTAAAACTTAGAGTAATCCATCAAAATGACATTGGCAAAATGTTAAAACATTGAGGTAAGCCAGCAACTTAGCCATGAAGCGTTGATTTGCCTTCAGCTACTCCTTCATGCTGAATGAACGCAGGTAATTGGAACGAGGTAACGACTTCGTAAGGCCAGATATCCCATGCGGATAGGTATCGATGAGACACCGGCCCTGGGGCACAGACGGTGCTGTG
>NW_009609260.1:0-2322 GCF_000690535.1 Cariama cristata
CCCGCTATACCAACTGCTGCTCCCTAAAGTTACCTGCAGAGCGCTTTAAAAGGTCAGATCCTACCACCCCCCTGGCAGCTACAAGCGAATTCAAGCCTCCGCCTGCTCCTCGGTCCTAGGGAAGGAGCAGAAGGAGGGAGAGGACTCAGCCAGTGCAATAAATGGGGCGGGGGGCAGGGGGAGCCTTGTGCCTGGAGCCATTTTCTTAAATTCACTCCCCTGCGGCAGTCGGGACTCGGGGAGAAGCCGTCCGGGGCCGGAGAGCCCCGTGTGTCTGGTGCGGGTCGGGGAACACTCGGAGTCGTGTAAATACAGGTGTCAAAGGCAGAGAAGCTCACGTTTTGGTTTGGTTTTTTTTTTGCGACCACGGAGCGTGAGGCGAAATCGGGAGTTTACAGCACAATCCAACTTGAACGGGAGAGAAACCCTACGGTTGAAAAGACAGATTTGAAAGAGACCGTCTGCTTCTTACGCAATCAGCGCTTAATCATCAACAGCCATTAATATATGTTAATTGCAGCTCCAGCAGAGCTTGAGGGAATCTTGGAACCGTGTCAGGGAAGATCGCTGGCTTTTAAAGAGTAACGCGGTGCACCAAACCGGTCCCGTTTAATCCTATTATTGAAACACCCCCCCTGGTCCCCAGCCTAACTCCCGACCGAGGTCAGCGGGGGCTTGTCCTTGAAACTTGCCCAGACAAGGGAGCTCAGCCCCCCTTTCGTTTGGAGCCTGCTGACCCTCGCTAGGATGATCCTCTGAAAATGCGCAGGCTTTAAGCGATGCTTAAGATAAAAGTTCACGTGCTTTTCTGTCTGATCCCTGTTTTAGGCTCGAATCTGCATTCTCACCCAGAAGTTGCCAGTGTGGTAACGTGGCTGCTAAATGGATCATATGGGGCTGGTTCTGCAGCCCAAAGTCGTCAGGAGATTTTTTTAAATTCTCCGTCTAACAGTGCCACGTCAAAAAACCAGTTCGAGACTGCTTGTGAGGCTGCTCACCTTGCTGCGGGACTGACATGGCTGGACCAACCTTCAGCCCAGCGAGAGGGAGAACAAATCATTAGCTCCAACAAAAGAGCTCCAACTCTTTTCTGTGGCTTCTCCACTACCTCACCGCATGGTTATCGATGCTGCACTAGAGACCACAGTTCTCCCTGCTGCTCCCGTATACGGGAAAGTAAGGCATACTTTTGATGACATCATTAAAAATAGCAACATTTAAGAACAAAAATCTTAATTGTGTGGGTAAAACCCGGGCAGCGTTGTTCGGGTGCAGATCGATTCCTTTGAACTGAGCCTCCCAGTGCGTTCAGGAGGCAGCAGCGAATGTTGTTTTTAATCACTTCCCCCCCCTCCCCCCCAGCTGAACTTTTATTTGGCTTCTGACAACAATAGAGGGCTGCAAACAGACTTCTCGGAGCGCCCACTGAATAGATCCTTTTCGAGCCTGGATTGTTTCCACCACCACAAAAAACAACTGTAACTCCGTTTCTTAATTGGGTTGTTCCTGGCCCTCGTTCATTCAGGTGTTCGCGAGGAATTTGTTTATTAGCCTTTGACAAACAGCTCCTCCTGGCAATCGCCTCATGGGGTTGGCTTCAGTGGGAGTGGAGGGATGCGGTGAGGGCATTGCTAATAAGGACTCTCTCCATCTCCAAGTTACCAATTAACAGAGTTGTAGAGGGGACCACCAGCACAGGACAACTCGCCACGGCTCGCTGCGGAAACGGTAGACTTAGCTCCTGTGTTTTCACGCGAAAACACCGAGGTAAAAAAGACCATGGAAAGGGGTGGTCGAGAGACCAAAGGGTGGGGCGGAGGCCCCCCCGCGGCCCCCTGCACCGGCTGCTGCAGACAGGCTGGCAGGGATCTCTTTCCCAAGAGACGAGACAGTAATAGGAACTTTCTGCAGCTTCCCTCTGCTGTTACTGTACCAACTGTACGGAACCCCCGCAAGGGTTGTCAAGCCCTGGAACAGGCTGCCCAGGGAAGTGGTTGAGTCACCGTCCCTGGGCGTATTTACAACATGCGTAAGTGTGGCGCTTAAGGATATAGTTTAGTGGCAGACTTGGCCGTATTTGGTTTGCGCTTGGACTCGATGATCTTAAGGGACTTTTCCAGCCTAGATGATGCTATGATTCTACCATCCTAACACCTCAGCTGCCTCACGGTTTATTCTTCCCGCCCCTGCGCGGCGGCGAACACCGCACCGGGCATTTCCTAACGCCCTCGTTTCTCGGTCTCCCTTGACCGCCCGGTGCCCACGGCAACTGCTCTGCCCCGGACCCCCCCTCCGGGGGGGGCAGAGCTTCCAGAAAGAGCC
>NW_009609261.1:0-18027 GCF_000690535.1 Cariama cristata
GGGGCGGTGGGACGGGCCCTGGCTGCCAGACCCTGCCCTGACGGACCCTCTGTGGGGAGCCCCCGCTGCCCCCAGCACCCAGGTTGCTGCTGACTCCAGGTGTGCCCTGACATGAAAAAAGTTGAAGGAAAAAAAAACCACCACCACCCAAACCAAGCACAAAAAACCAGGACCCTGTCCCCTCAGTTTCTTTTGGAAAACAGTTCAGCTGCAGTGTTGTTGGACAGCCAAACACAAACGCAGAAATGCTGCAGCAGTCACCTAGATTCCCTCTTTGTTTTGCTTAAGATGAATGTGATCATTCGAATGGTCCCTGTCCTTTCTCATGCCCCTTCCTGGCACCAAGAGAAATCGTTTTTCCTCCTTGGGCTGCTTCAACCAGAACAAGTTTCCATTTGTTTTAATTTCTTCTGCCAGGCGTGATCTGCCTTCCAGCTGCAGTGAGACAAGGTCACTTGAACCTTTCAGTCTGTCTTGGGTGTTTTGTTCACCCCATCACTCCTGGACCCCAAGTGGGGCTGTTACCTTTTACTCTTTTCTGCCTTGCGCTGGAGACGGGACTTGACATACTGCTGGACAAGCGGTGCCGCAGACACCCTGTATCAGTACGGTGCTAGTTAAATCTCTGATGATGAGAACCAGAGGGAGCAATGGCAGAAGCCTTCCTGTAATAAAGGCTATTTTGATGGCTGGAAAAGTGCAAGAGAACTGTAACTTGTGTTTAAAAGTGCACTTGGAGGACAAAAGCTGTTGAAAAAAGCAAAGAAAATTGTGTTACTCAGTTCTGCAAGGAGAGCTGGCTTTGGAGAGTTTGAGTGACTTGACTGACTGTAAGTTAAACTAGTTAAGCTTTTCTGGCAAAGAAGGAATATAAACAAATCTATATGTTTACTAGTAGTAAACACTGCTGCCATAATCTTTAATAACAGCATATGTGCAGCCAGATGATGTTCTGTTGCAGTGAACTAAAATTAAGAGATGAAGTTAACCTGCTGTAAACATGTATTAAAAATGGGAGAACACTGGCTTTCAAAATGAGGCAAAAAAGAACTTTGTCCTGCGAGAATTAAAGGATTACTCTAAGTCACTTACAACTTTGTGGCTATAAAACTTAGGGTGAAGATGTGACATCTGTCTACAAGAGCTTCTCTGTTGGCTTTGGCACAGCAAGACTATTCTCGCTCGCACCTCTAGGACGAGGTTAAATGTGTTTTATAGGTGGAGCTGCGACATTTTGATGCTGAGCATCTCAGTTACATTACATTAGCAAGGTTGTCTCTTGTGTGTCTGTTCCTTCTGCTGTCGTGTAACACAGAGGAAAAGGGACGCATCCTGTTTGGATGAGGAGTGCAGTGGATCGAGAGTTTAATACAGGAACGAGAGGAAGGTGAAAGTTACAGCGTACAGATAGGGGCATCAAAAGTATGGAAACACAAAGAAGGAATGGCAAGAAGCTGAAAGGGGGAAGAGTCAGTGAGGTGGAAGGGAGCAGGAGACCAGGAATAGGATATTTAGAAGGAAGATATGGGGGAGAAAGGAAGGAGAGCCACAAAGACCAGCTAGTTGCAGAAGAGGAATGAGAAGAGCTGCAGTAATAGATGGAGAAAGGGCTTTAGAGAATACAGTCTGGAAGCTAAGCCCAAGAATACTTGGTCTACGCACAGTTTTTCTGTTCGAAAGTACATTGAAAGGGCAGTGTGTGTCATCTTCCTTTCATGGCTGTTCTGTATAGAAGATAAAGGCCTTTTAATTGTCATCATTTGCTTCATCAGACAGGTGGTAGAAAGAGCAGGCCCTAGTGTCTTATTGGAATAGTTTATTTTTTTTCCTCCTCAGTTTTAAGTTAAAAGTCCTTGCTAAAAGACTATTACTACAAATCAGGCACTCTGACTTGGAACAGGAATTGGTAGTATTAGAGTTGCAAATCCAAGATAAGAACTTCAGCAAATCTTTACGGTTAGATCTGGCCAAAAGAGTACATGAGTGGGCCTTTAACACAGACTAACTAGGTGTTAATAGCACTCATTAAAATTTAAGTGCAGGATTTAAAGGGCTTGTCTATACATGCAGTTCCAGGATTCCTTGGATGAAGGGGCTGCCTCCAGAAGAATGGTTTATTTCCGTTGATCCTAACCCACTGTAATCTAGTTTGTCTGTCCATTTGGTTTAAACTGGAGTAATATAAAGCAACGGTGTTCATCAGTTTAGGTGAGATTAGTTTAAAAATACATCTGTAGGGAAGTATGTGAGTAGCTTTGGTGTCTTTGTTGTTACTCCATTTCATATAAAAGTGCTTTAAATACCTATTTATTTAGCTGTGTTCAATGCAAGTTAGAGATTTTTTTCCAGTGTATTCACAAAATACTGCAAGAACATTTCATGTGGCCACTACGTGGTACTCTATTGTACTAGTAGTTTCCTAAATATGTACGGCAAAGGACCAATGGGTATGTTACTACTTTTTATTTATCATCACTTTGTTTCTGATTTAAGTTTCAGATTTTTTTTATTTTCAAGGGGATTTATTTTGAAGGTGAATGTGTTTGTATATTTATAATTCTTCTTTCTGAAGATGTCTAAGCTAGCCACTTTGAACAGAGCATGAGCTTGTTTGCTCTTGATAACCATGACTCATCTGTGTTATTTTCAACATTGCGTACATGAATGTATTTTTTCTCAAGTGATTCTGATTTTTTTTTCCTATGATTGAATTTTTCACTTTATTTACCATAAATCTGGAAACCTAGGTTGTATATTGGTAACCCAGCAAGCTACCTAGAATTTAGTCTTTTAACAATCACTATTGTTGTGTTTTAACTGGAGCTGTTAATGTAGGGTGACATTCTTGTCCTTTATTAGTCAGTAGGCTTTGTGCAGCTGTTCGGGTGGGATTTGGGGAGACAAGATCCATCACACCTACAGTGCCTACACGTCCCTGAAAACAAGCAGTGTCTCTGCTGTAAGCTGTGTGATTAAAAAAAGGCACATCCTTGAAACTTGTGGACAGAATTATGCTTGTAAGCACAACCCGAGTCCTGCTGATTTACTTCAGGTCTTCGCTGGACTGACTGAACCAAAGAATTAAACAGACGTGCTCACTTTTTTTTTTTTTTAACCTCCCTAGGAATATTGTCAGAGCCAGTCTTAAGAAAATTTTTCCTTTGTGAAAAATCATACTTTCACAGAAGCCAGAACTTGTGCTGTGACTACCATTCTAAATAACACTTTGCAAAATCCAGGTTTTCTGAATAAGCTTCTCCCTCAGTGGCAGTGTCATGTGCAGGGATTTTGGATGCAATCCTCAGCACTGTGTAATCGGTCCAAGAAAATACCGATCTGCCTGGGAGACTGGTTTCTGATCCTGTCTTTAAGCTTTGTGATGTTAATAAATATTGTATTTTTGCTTTTTTTGTGGTGGTGTACAAGCCTAGTAAGCCATTAACCTATAAAATGTTTGCCTCTGCAAAGATAGTGCTGCCAGGCCTGCCTGTTACAAAGCTTTTTCATTCTTTACCTTTTGATTGTTAATATTCAGTAATCTTTACTTCTGTAGTCATAAAAGTATGGTATTTCAAAAATCTCTTCTAGCACAAGCATTCTGGACTTTTGCTTGAAAGATCTTGTCCTGCTCACTGGTTTGTAAGTTGTGGATCGCTTTTGCAGCATCTGCCTCGATTACCCCTTGTTTCAGGTTTATGGTCTGTGTAACTGTGGGTCTAGTATTCTTTCGTAAGACTCACAGAAATTGATATTCCTTGTGGTAATCCAGGTGTAGGAAATATATAGTCCCATTCTGGCATAGGGACAGTTCCAGAAGATCTCTCTGCTGGGACTTTGCTAGATCATGTCTGTTTGTGCTTCATGGAGCATCTCTGCCAAAGGTAAGTTTCATTTGTATCTTCTTATGAGCAGAAAATCTCGCTGACTTTCTATGGTATCATTTAATCAGGTCTATTCTTTCTCTGTAGCTGTACCTTACATGAAAGAATACAAATTTCATGAGATTGAATTTGCTGCAGCAAGCGTAGAACAAATCCGATATATAGAACAAACCAGTTGTTAACAAAATCTCACTCAATTAAAAATAAATTTCTTTCCACCTCAAGTCGTAGTCATACTGCTACTGCAATACTGTAAAATCAAGTAGTTCACATCTTGTCAGGATCTTGTGACTGGGCAGACTGTATCTTATTTCATTACGGTAATTTCAGGCAGTAATTCATTTGATCCTTTTATCTCAGGCAGTAACTATTTGAGGCTTACAAGGCAAGCTTTGGGCTCTTAGCTTAAAAAAAAAAAAAAAAAAGAGAGCTCCTCCTTTTAAAGGACAGGGGAGACTTGTAGGGACTCTTTGGTGGCACCTGAGCTTGCTTTTAGTAAGGTAGTTTGGGTCATAACAGCCATTGAGCTAGGGAGCTTGGTGGTTGACCTGTGTGACCAGCTGCCATAACCTGACCTCCTCTAGGACCTTCCTTACCCGCTCCGCCCGACTCCGCAGGGCCTTACCCTGGCCCTGCCTGTAAGCTGCAAAACAGCCATTTTGGCCAAACGGACTCTCTTTATTCGTGGTGTTTCTTACATATGTTGCTGCATATATAAGACAGGACTTTGATTTGTCCCTAAATAGCATGGTGACAGGCGAGAGAACAGAGCTAAGGGAGGCCTGCTCAGCCCAGTCCTTGTCCTGTTAGCCTTCACTGAAGTTTGCTCTTGGCCTCAGCAGCGTGGGTCTGGCTCTGCCGCCATGGGTGACTTTGTCCATCCGCCTGTCTCAGGGCTGTGTTTCCTTCCTGTTCGAGTAACTACAGCGTAAGGGAGAAGGCAGATCTCCTCTGTGTCTGAATGCTTGGTTTAGTTTCCTTTTGCGTGATTCCTGGTGTGGGTTCTTCTGGGAGCCCCTTACCTCCTCTGTGGTCATTCCCAGTACCTGGTCTCCTTTCAGCAGTTCTGTCACCCAGCCTTGGGTGCCGGGGATCCTCCTTGACCTGGGGCTTGCCGGGTGTGTGTCAGCGTGCAAGCTCTTCAGGTCACGAGCTAGCCAAGGTTCATGAGGTTTTGTGTCTGTTCTTAGTTAGCACAAGATTTCTGCTGTTAGGATGTTAAATCTCTGTGAATAAAAGTGCTGTTAATTTTTCATTGCAATAATAATAAAAAGCTGTTAGAACAAAATCCATTTATGGTCCAGTAATATTTGCGAAGACTAAAAATACATCCTAACTTGGAGGGAGAGGCAAGTTTTGGTCTGGCAGCCCCGGTGGTGGTAATTGATCCCTCCGCCTGGGACAGGCAGGTGACATGTCACCCCCCCGGCCCCCCCTTGCTGTCACCCCGTCACTGCTGTGCCTACGCCCTCTGTCTCAGGGTACATTGGACTTCTTAAGGTTGTATTCTGTCTCCTTTTACAGCACAAATCTCCTGTTGAGTATAGATCTCTGAAGATTTAGAGGGAGCTGGGCAAACAGGGAATAAAGTCATCACGCTGGCTAAGTCAGTGGTGATTTTTGTAATCAAGTTACAGATCAGTCTGTATTCTGATCTAATGTTCTTCCCAGGACTCAGAGTTTTCTGAAATATTTGCGTTCTAGTTAGGATTTTCATGATTTGTCTCTACCTACAAAGTAATTTTTGTTTGTAAGCCTGAAGTACGTTGTTACTGTATATTTCAGAATTCCAAGAGGAAATGATGATTCTCAGTGTTCTACCATATTGTTTTCATCCTCCTCCCATGACATTAAATGAAGTATAACAAAAATTCACATTACAGAAGTGAAGAAAATTGGCTACCACTGAAGTCAATGTATGTGTATTTTTAGTCATGTGAGAACAGAAATTGACCGTCAAGGTTTTAGTGAATAATTCATGTTGTGCGGAGTTGAGAATGTAGAGTATGGTGTTTAAAACATGAGAGTAAGACTGTAACTGAAAATTTGGCTACAGAAATCTTTTGAAGCCTTTGGGGATGAAAGGGTCAAAAGGCTTAATTATTTTAGAGCAAGAGGAGGTGGAGCTCATAAATGAGTACGGTCACTTCCAGAAGAGAGGTACTGTACAAGTGCACTCGTTTGGTGCTATAATTAGCATGAAATCTGAGTACCTTCACACTTCTGGCTAGATCGCTAAAACCAAAAGAAGGATCTTTTGGGGTTCTTTGGTACAGTGATTTTGGAAAGCAAGCTTGCGTTAGCTAGTGTATCAGTACAGTCTATAGTGGAATTTATCAGAGTAAAAGTATGGTATAAAGGTATGGCAAGATACACAAACCTTTTGTATTACTTCCAGCTCTCCAGATCTGAAGGATGCTGGAAGCCCCTTCAAACTCTGGCTTCATGGATGCCTATCTTGCGGGCACAAGCATTTCAGATAATTGAAGATTCTTTGCTGTTGAAAAAATGTATCCGTACACAGTAGTATCTGTACACATTGTGTCTGGAAACAAAACTTGATTGATTTTTGACTTTGCCTTTTACCGAAAAATGTTCAAATGACCTAATAATTCAAGACTAACAGTAACAAAAGATACGAAATGGATTAAAAATGTTAGTTGTACAAATCGCAAAACCAAAAATTTTTAAATTTAAGTGATTTCAGTGTTTTTCTTCCAGACTAACTTCAGTTCAATAGTTGGAGTATTCTTTGGGTTTGTGTTTGGGTTCTTGAGAACAGATAGAGATATTTTAATATGAGTTAGCTGTGTAGGGCTTTTTGTGATTAGCGGAGAAAAGACAATCCTGAAAGAGCTTCTTTTTTTTTCCCATGGCTTACAAAGAAATCCTGTTGTGACTTCTTCAGCTGGATGTGTCCATGCTGCAGACTTCTGCAGTTAGGTCAGATGGATTGTGCTCCTATCATTTTAATTTGTAAAATTGTCCACAGCAGAGGTATTTAGGAATAGTCTTAGGAGGGAAAAACCTTGGGTTTTTTACTCTGCCTGTGGGAGTTGGGGATCAGTTACAACCAATGATATTAATGTAATTTTGTAGAAGGTTTTAGATATATTACTTCATTATGGTTGGACTTGATGATCTTTGAGGTCTCTTCCAACCATAATGATTCTATGAAATACGGCCAAAATTAAACTCCCTGTCATATTGATCCACAAACTTCCTCAAGTTCCATCACCTTTTCTCATATTTTTTTTCTCACTGTTGAGAGCACTTACCAGTCGTTAAAGCTGAAATGTGCAACTCTTCTCTCGGGCTCTTTCTTTGTAGTTTCAGACTGAAACCTTGCCTGCCTTTCTGTGCATGCAGCATAAGCAATCCTCCCTCCGCCAGGGAGGTCTGAGTCTGCACTGACTACTGCAGGATCCATGGCTACTCCAGATGCCAAGCTTAACCAGTCATTTCAACATACCTTTTCACTAAATCATCATCTTCCTGTATTGCTGTTCTGGAATCCTCCTCTTCCACTATAAACCGTACAAGCTTCTTGTCTTTATCTTCAGTACCACTCAAAGCTCCCTTTGCCGTATCATTTCTCATTCCTTAAATTTTCCTGTTCTTTAGACGGTGCTGTTTTCGAAATTCCCTTTGCCCGCTGTTCTTGTGTTGCTCTTTACCAACTGCTCTGTATGCATGGCAATGACTTCTCAGAAGTGACCTTTTCATCTCCTTGAAACCTTAAAAATTTCCATCCACTGTGGCACTTCTCTTGACTGTGGGGCAGCACGGAGCTGCTATTAACATGAAGTCATTGGGGTCCATGGACCTCTGAGTGCAGGTAAAGGAGGGCAGGGCATGTATTGAGGTGCGTTTAGGCATCCCAAACTCTGGGGGATGAGGAGAGCAAAGGTGTCCCAGCTCCTGCAGCGCTGCATGGTGCCTGCACTGCAGAGTAAAATCCCTGGCAGGCTGGCTCTGGCAATGCAGCTAGTTCAGGTGGGAAGGGGCATTTAGGTGGTAAGTTTAATGAAGAAACAGGTACCTGCCCTAACATACATCATCCTCAAGCCCCACTCATTGCTTGTTCAATAAGCTTTAGTACTATTGCAAGACTTGATAAATCATTTTTGCATCATTATCATGGATGATTGAAATGATACTGTATGTTCTTAATCAATACATGCTGCCATGAATATAGGAAGGAAACAGACCATTGAATTAAATATGTCGTTTTAACTGGTTGTTTGTGTGTGGAAATTCACTTTCAGAAAGACTGATAATTATTTCAGGACAATTTTTGTGTGACTAAATTAGCACTATTATTCCTTTCTCTGTATCCTGAGTTCACAACTCTTACATTTAACTTAATAGCACCAGAGTAGCTATATAGAGACATTATGTGGTTTACCTCTTACTAGCATAGGTAGTGTGTTTGTTTCATAAAGAGCAGGAATTTTGTGATCATACCCAAAGCCCATATTAAAGGCAGAGTTACATTTTGATATAGACTGTGAATATGTGTGGTAAGTCTGTGTTAAATGGGGAGATGCAGAACCTGGATAAATGCTTGGCAAGTTCGCATGCTTTAGACTCTCTGAAACCTAGAGTAAGAATTTGATGTAAGATTGTAAGGCCGATGATGAGGGCCACCTGCCTGCCCAGGTAGATTTTTCTTTTCCCCCCATGGCATGCTGTTTCCAGTTGCTTTCCACTGCTTTTCCAGATGTTTGTACAGCTGTGTATTCTGTATAGCAACACTATATTCCGTGTAGCAACACTGTATTTGAAGAGCAGTCACATCTTAGTCTTTAAGTAATTTTCCTATTTGTCTACTATACATCATTTTGCACATCTCAGCATGACAGTTCAATGAACTTGCTTCTCTTTACATGAATGAAAAAATTGCTTTCCTAATAAGTCTTTGTGAAGTGGGTTAAGACTGTAGATATTCCAGGTGAAACACAAAATGTACTTGAAACAATTCAGCTCAGTGAAAGCATTCACTTTGGGTTTGTGTGGTAATCAGGAAAAGTGGTCAATGAAATTTCCAAATCATTGTAGGCTTGTTTTAAAAATAAAACGTGTTCTTTGGGCCAAGTCTTCAAACGAAATTGGGTGGGATACTTTTTTATTTTAATATTTTACTAACAATGTTTTTTACATGAGCTGGCATTAAATCTCTGGAATTCTGATAGTGATTTCAGAGTATGTGTGTTATTTGTCTTCCTGCAACACAGAAAACATCCTAGTAGTTATTTTTACATTTCTTTGTTGTGGAGGAGAATCTTTTATTGTTCTTGAAACTGAGGGGAGAACAATGGGTGAGTGTGCTGGTGGAGATGAATGAGGAGGAATATCATATACGTCTGTGGTGTAAACATCGGCTGGGGGGGGTTTTTTTTTTTTTTTTCCCCTGGGTTTTCATTTCTTAATATCATATACGTCTGTGGTGTAAACATCGGCTGGTGAGATTTTTTTTTTTTTTATGCCCAGTGATTCTGATTCTTGTTCTGGTGATCTTGACACCACATGCAAAACAAATTAATCTCCTTTAATGGAAGTGTACCGGGGTGTGTGAAGATCAGAGGGACAGTAAGGCCTACTGATGTAGCCAAACCCAGCATCATGGATCTCTGTTCGTACCCCCTCTTCTCAAGCTCTCTCTTGACTCTGCCAGTGAGTATATTCAGGTACTTTGTACGCCACATTAAAGTTTCATAGCCTTAGCTTGTACTGAGGAAATGGCGCTGCAAATCGTGCTATTCAGAGGCCCTGTGTGTCGCATAGAAATGCTGCCGCTCTCCCTGCAGTTCTTCACACTCTGCGGCAGTCTGGAGTTAGTACAGTCACTGAAAGCACAGGACTTCAAAGGCTGGCTGAACAGTTTGCGAGGGGAACACCATTCTGGGTCGCCTTTTCTTCTCTCGGGACCTTTCCATGGATTTTGTGGAATGTTTCCCTCTGCTTTTTCTCCAAGGTAGAGTGTAAAAAGCAGAGCGGGAGGACTCAGTCAAAGGACAAAAATCCAGAGTCAGTGTAGATCTCCACTGGCTTCTGGAGGCTTGGGGAATATGACTGCAAGTTTCTTAGTGCAATGCTGCTTATTGCTGTGGCCTGAGTTTGCACTGGATTGATGAAATAGGCTTTAGTCTCATAAGCCTTCTGCTGTTTGGTTAGGCACATCTTTCCAGTATGGGATTTCTGTTAAAACTGACATCAACATTTAAAAATATATAAGCTGTCATCTGCTGTTGTAGAAACCCACTTTTAATTTGTATCAAAACTAAATCACTAAAACAAACAAACAAACAAAACTCAACAACCAAACACCCAAACTTTTTTTTAAATTAGTTTAAATTGTGTTTGGGGTAGTAATCTAAAAAGGGGTGATACAGCCACAAGTCAAGAGGTGCTATGATACACCTCACAGGACAGGGTAATGTCTACTGAGATTTTTTTTTTTTTTTTACTACGTGCAGTTTTTACATGTCTTGATAGCTGGATGTGACATTTTCATATGGGTGTTCCCTTTCACATAAAAGGCAGAAATCAAATAATACTGAAAACTGAATCAAGTTGGAAACCAAATATTTTTATGGCAGTTTTTCAGTGCTGCTCACTGCTGTCTGTGGAGTTCTGCTTTGTTGGGCTCTTTGTAATAGTTAAGCATCTGTCCTGCTATAGGGCTTGAGGGAGAGGGCTGCACAAAAGGAAATACGTTAGAAGGTCACTGAGCTTCAGGAATTTTGTTCACAGGATATTGTGCTAGTGCAGTACTTACCCAGGAGTGGTTTTTCTGGTCGGAAAAGAACCAGACACGGACATCTATAGCGCTGCAGAGGACAAGAATGTTTTCTGACATAACTTTAGTTAATCTGATTTGGTTAATGACATTTTTTAAAAGCGTAAATAAGAAAGTCAAATGCTATATTGACATTTTTCTTTCCAAATGGAACAGGCTTATAGATAAGAACTGTTACTTCATTATTTCCTTGTATTTCTCCTATGGTCTGTTTGTATCGGTTGTTGATTTCTTGTTTAATGCTTCAGCTGTAAACTTTCAGGGACTGGGACCCTTGTTTGATTTATGTTTCTAAAACTTTTGGAGCACTCATTACTGGGACTGGAAGACACTAGAAAAATGCTTATTTCATGTCTCATTTCTGATTAGGTATGAGGCAGCTACTTAACTACACTAACACTACAAAGTGCTAACTGACTGAGATCCTAGGAACACGAAGTGATCCCTTGGGGTTCCTCTTGGTTTGATGTATATGCACACACTCAAATAACCATGTTTCTTCCATATGGGTATGGAAATCCTTAATTTACATTCCTGCAAATCATATCAGAAGTGTCGTTCTTGTTCCAGTAGCTGAAGATTTACATAGCATCTTCTGCATAGAATGGTAAAGCCAGGCAAACCTGCAGAGATTTTATGCAGCTGAGTTTCAGGCGTAGACCAGCTGAATTCTTCATCCTGATTCAGGCATAGATGGAAAGTAACGGCAGAAAAAAGATCCAAGGGAGAATTTGATGAGTGTAGTTTCTTACTGAGCCAGATGGGTGTGCAATTAGCAAATTTTTTAATATTTTCAGGACACAAAGCATTTATTACTGCCTATTGTGGTTTCATGTTTGCCTGCATTTGTAGGGTTGAGGTGCCATGTCTCACAGACTATCACAAGCTTAAATGGTGAGCCAGTCATTCTTACGATGCAGATGTTTTGCGTGGTTTTGTCTGCATGTGATCTTTGTTTTGATTTTTGAGGTGGTCATAGTTCTGTCAGTGTCAGTGAGAGTTTTGTGATTACTCCATCTGCAATCAGGATTAAACTCTGACCTCCAAAAAATATCAAAAAGTATTATTTTGTTTCTAGCAGACTATGCTGGTAACAGAGAACAATATTCTGTGTTATGCCTTCTGTCTTTCTGTTTCAGCAAATATCTCTTTGTATCAGTCTATATCAGTCTGCATTATGAATGCTGATGGTACAGTTGCTCCTGTCTGCCATTCGTGCTGTCATGCATGATCTGATATACCTGGAAAGCTGCTTGTTTGGAAACTGGGAGGAGTTTAGCCACAGCAGCCCAGATCTTCATAAGCTGAAAAACCTGTCCATGGCCTAGAGTGTGAATTCATGCTCCCAGGTACAGCTGTTTTACTGCAGTTACCGAAAACAGCTGGTTAAAGAGTGTCCAGAGTTGCTCAGCAGGAGCCTGAGGTCTTCCTTGGGGCCCGGAGGCAAGCGTACCCAAGCCATACGGGCAGCTTGAGCTCCCCAGGCTCCAGAGAAGTCTTCTCCTCCTGGTTGTTTCATGGCATTGGAGATCTTCCGAGACCTAGATCACGCTAGATCTTTATCTTGCATAGACTCAGGGAAACTGTGCATATTGGTTTGCGTATAGAATTGGGTCTTTTGTTTAAGAAACAATACATGAACTGGTGTGTGTGCAGCTGGAGGGTATGGTGCAGCTGATGTTACGATTTTATTTTTGGCTCTATATTTGAGTCCTGATAAGCCCATCTAGTCAATTAACAGATTCTTTCAGGGATACGAGTCTAAATGTTGCATTTCATTTTACAGCAGGGTAGCAACATATCTTCCAGACAGAGCACTGTATTTTGCAAAGCCTTTTACAAAAACTGATGGCAGAGCAAATAGGACAGTCTACATGTGACGAAAGACTTTTTTTTATTTTGCAAGCCTTTTAATTTCATTGCAAGTATACTGCTAACATATCAAAGCAATTAATTTCAGATTTTGTGGTCTGTTCTATCCATTTTAATAAACAGACATATTAATCAAACAGATTGTGCTGGTATTTAGTTATGAAGAATTGCAGAGTTTCAAAGATAAGTATCGTTCCAGATCACAATATTTAAACTTTTGTAATATTTTAACTCTTCTCTCCACTAATTAATCTGCAGTATTGTTTCATTGCTTCACTTGCAAATGAAGTGTGTCACTGGAGCTGGGTGAACAAACGTGTATTAAGTAAAACACAGATGAAAGGGTGGTATCTTTCGATTCTGTTTGCAACTGTTGCAGTCAAGACAACTTCATTGGGAAACCCACTTAAGGGATGACTGAATGTAAGGCAAAATAAAATGCTAAAGTTTCCCAGTTTATTTTCAGTCTTTGTCATTTTTATTACGTGTTTTCCTGCAACTTTTATAAAATTGAGCACTTCCTAGTCTTTGGTGCATTTATGTCTGCCGTCAAATTTAGTTCACATTCTGCCTATGAATTGCATCGCTCATTTCTTTAAAGAACATTTTTTCAGAAAACATTTGCATTTTTATAGCTAAATACATACCCACAGAAATGATTTGGCAAGTAAAATTTGCAATAGTATTTTGTGAAAGAGAAAAATATTCTGTTTGAAAAATGTATTGATTGTTTTTATGTCATGAAGGCTGAACCCTAATGATATAGAAGCCAGTGGGGGCTTTACTTAGTGAAGGTTAGATGTTAATTTCAGTGAGGTCCGGGTTTGGTCTTATTTTACTGTAATTCCAGGAAAACCATGTAATTTCTAGTTCATCCTCAGCTCTTAATGCGTGTAGCCCACAGTTTAACAAAAATAGAGCATGAAGGGGCATCAGATTTTAGAATCAATGGGCAAAACTTTTACTCTGATTCATCTTTGTAATCAGACCAACTGTACATGTGACTTTTCAACCCAGTGTGTAAGAAATTGGGCTGTTTTTCAGAGGAAAGGAAATTGGAGAGAGAGACTTAAATTCTTCATAGGTTAGTTGGAGCAACCAGAAAATTTAAGAGAAGACCTAAACTGAGGTTCATATTTCATTGCTGTTTAAATTAACAATGCAAAGCTCAGTATAGGAGTGAATTTGAATTGCTTCCATAACTACGTGCATAGATGATCTGACATGACATATAAAATGAAGCTTTCTAAGAGTTGGTGGCTTGCTTGGTAGGAGTATGCAGAAGAGGAACCACTCTTTCGAAAGAACCTTGCCATATCAATGCAGACCTCATCAGAGAAGGCAGTAATTGACTGGGATACATTTTCTGGAAAAATATAGGTCAGATGATGCCGATTGCCAAGTATTTCTGTTTGTGAGGGTAGCAGTTGATTATGAGACACATTGGGGAAGCCCAGAGTTTCTCGTCACCAGTGTCTTTCTCTGACAGCAGCTGGTAGTGGGTGCCTTGGTAGAAGTAGGAGAAGAATCTAGCATTACTTTTCCCATCCTTGGGTGGTTTGTGACTAAAGATACTGAAACAGTGATGGGAACACCAGCACATAATACAAACTTTTCTTACAGGGTTTAAACATAAATGATAAATATTTTGGGTGTGAGCACTTTCCCTTAAATTTTTCTGGTTACTGATGAATATTTTTCTTACATAACCTAACTTCCTCTGTGTCACTCTATCAGTTCCGGATTTAAGACATTTGAGAGTAACATAGTGAGAAAGCAGCACTTTTTGCCTCATCTTTCTCTCTGAAAAGCTCCATTTGTATATATGTAGTGATGGCATCATTCATGCCCCTTTGTGTGTGCGTGGCACACATCAGCAGTAGTTGAAGCTTCACATCCGTGAGCCAGGTGAGTTGGAATTGAAGCTTGTCACGAATGAGCAAGTGATGGCAAGAAGCAGTAAATGGGAAAGAGAAATGAATGAATCAATGAATGAAATAAGACTGTAAGAGAGAGTTTTAGGTTTTCTTCTTTTTTAGGAAGCAAGCCTCAATTAGGCAATGCATTTCAAGAGTTTGTGCCTTACAAATGCCTAGTGGCATTCATTTTTGCTTGCATGTCTTAAATAGTAGGATATGTCCTTTCTGTAAGAATCCTTTTCTGTCCTGCTGCCTCTTGATTTTTTGACAGATCTTCCAGCAGGATGAAACCCCATCATTATCCTGAATTCTGTTATCTGGATTTCACTATCTAGACTCATAAACTATATATATTTTTAATTCTTCCTTCTCACATGTGGACCACGTCTCTCCCTTGCTATCTTATTTCCTCTTGCTCCATGCCCTTACTATCCTTCTTCCACTGTATTGTCTAAACTGTGTGCCTTACCAGTCTGCCTCTAGTTATCCTCTTATTTTGTATTTGGCTGACAAGGCCTCCATTCAGTATTTCTAAAAAAAGTAGTAATGTGATGCTGTCTCCAAGGCAAACTCCTGCAAACTGCTAGCAGTATTCCCCAAGCTGTCCTGATATGTGAACACTGACAGGGACATAAACAAGAAATGTTACAAGTTCTGATTTCATAAATCCAAGGGGAGGCTGATCAAATTAAAAAAAAATTACAGAGGTGGTAAGATACATAATGTTGCTTTTAAGCTTGACAAATGTCTCTTGCTCTTCAGGAACAGCTGATTTAAGAGTAACACCATTATATATTAAAATGCATGAAGTATTCTTTTGAAATATAGAATATAAAGCACTAGCTGTAGCAAAATACGCTCTATTAGAGGAAGCAAATATCTGAGAAAAAGCTGGGTTGTCAGGTGAACTTACTCTGATAAAACTGCCATATTAACCTAGGACTTTTGGGGGTGAAGGTAACAAGAACTTAGTTGAGATCCTTTAGCCAAGAAGCTAATGTTTCATGACAAAACACTAAATGCATATTGCCATTCTAGTTCTGGGCCACTAAATTGTTAAGTATTTCATAGAGGTCTGGGTTTGGTGTGTGTTTTGGGTAAAGTTAGAGACTGTTGAAAATAACTTGAGAATTCGCTGTAGTTGTTCTCATATAGTAAATATTGACTCCACAAAAGCAGGTCCTGGAACTGTATTACTTGCAGACTCAAGGTTTATCTGGACTACTGTAGTGATTGATTATGCAGAAACCCCCGTATGAGGCCCCTAAGTTTGCTTTTTCAGAATTTCGTTAGCATTTCTACAAGACCTCACCGTAACTGTCATCTTGTTAGGAACATGGCCTTGATATTTTTATAGCAGGAAGGACATTTTTTTTTTTTATTATTGGAAGTCATTATGAAAGTATGTAGGATTTTATATGCTGTATGTCTGAATGAAAATTCGACTCAATAGCACACAGTTCATACCATTGGTCTGTACTCACACACTTTACTGTATTATAGAGTTTTATTAATTTCTAGGTTTATCTAATTTAGTATACTACACAGGATCGAGGATAATCCTAGTTCCTCGTAACAGAGGTAGCTTTCACCAAATCAGTGTTTCAGATAGTTGGAATTGATGTACAAGGCCTACAGGTAGGGGTAGTTTAAACCCAGCTATAATTAAGAATACCCACTAATGATATGAAAGATGGTAGATTACCTGTTAGTAAGATTATTGAGCCCTTACCTATGGAAAATCCTATAGTTTTAACTTTCCAAACTAGGCTTGTTTGAACCAAGATTTTACCTTCCTGGAGACTGTTTCAGATTGTGCTGGGTTTGTTGCATGTTCCCTGGTTCTTAATTAATGAGCGAGAATGAGTAATTGGTACGGACATGGAAGGCCTGTGAGAAGTTAAAGTCAAGTTTGCAGCAGCAGAGAGCAAGGCCTCCTAGATACGGCGTTTCAGCACTGACTGGAGAATTGGGTTTGTCCCCTGTTTCTTATATAGCTTTGTGATCCTGAGTGAGTGTAATAAAACAAATGTTTTCCCAAGAGATCATACATTAATTATGCTCTATTTTCTGAGTGCGACATGTGAGATACCAGGGTCTGGTTTGCAGAAGGAATATTAGGAATACCAGAGGAAAACCTACCGTGAAAGGAATTTTGTCTTCAGAGCTTGAAAAATGATGAATGAATGGGTTTGGTGCTCCATATTCCATTCCATAGTCCATTCCATAGTCCATTCCATTCTATAACTCCATATTCCGTAGTCCATTAATGGGCGCTTTGCAAGAAGCCGAGGACCCCACACCCTCGTGCCGCCAGGCAGAAGGAGGGGACTCGAGAGACAAGGGGGAATGCTTGGAGAAGCAGGGAAATACCCTGCTGGCCTCCCTCTCCTTCCGAGGTGCCCTTACACAATAGGTACAAGGCTCTGGAGTTTGAGGGCCAGACAAGTGATAATGTAAAGGTCCATCCAGGGGGTTACCTGGGGCAAGTCAGTCAACCCCATGCGTTAAGACTGCATCTGAGAGGAGAAAAAGAAGGGTAATTATCATAGGGGACTCCCTTCTGAGGGGAACAGAGGGCTCAATATGCCGGCCGGACCCATCCCACGGGGAAGTCTGCTGCCTCCCTGGGGCCTGGGTAAGAGACGTCACCAGGAAACTCCCTGGTCTGGTCCAGCCCTCTGACTATTACCCACTGATAGTCTTCCAGATTGGCAGTGATGGGGTTGCAGAGAGTAGTCTAAGGGTGATCAAAAGGGACTTCAGAGCACTAGGGAGAGTGGTTGAAGGACTGGAAGTGCAGGTAGTGTTTTCCTCTATCCCTTCAGTAGGAGGGAAGAATATTAGAAGCAACAGGAAAACCCATCTGATTAACATGTGGCTCAGAGGCTGGTGCCATCAGTGGAATTTTGGCTTTTTTGATCATGGGGCGGTTTACGTGGCACCAGGCCTGCTGATGACAGATGGAGTTCACCTGTCTCAAAGAGGGAAAAGGATTCTAGCCCATGAGTTGGCAGGGCTGATTGAGAGGGCTTTAAACTAAGTCTGAAGGGGGATGGGGATAGGGATAAAACCCAGAATGCTGGAGATGAACCTAGGGGCAGCAGGCTGGTCTTAGAGGGGAGATCGACAGCCCAGCTGAACGGCATCTACACCAATGCACACAGCATGGGCAACAAACAGGAAGAGCTGGAAGCCGTGGTGCAGCAGGAAGGCTACGACGTAGTCACCACCACAGAAACATGGTGGGACAAGTCTCATGACCGGAGTGCTGCGATGAATGGCTATAAGCTCTTCAGAAGGGGTAGGCAAGGAAAGAGAGACGGTGGAGTGGCTTTATATGTTAGAGAGTATTTTGACTACCTTGAACTTAACGATGGTGATGATAAGGTCCAGTGCCTTTGGATAAAGATCAGGGGAAGGCCAATAAGGCAGATATCCTGATGGGAATCTGTTACAGACCACCCAACCAGGATGAAGAGGTGGACGAAGTGTTCTACAGGCAGCTGGCGGAGGTCTCGCAATCGCTGGCCTTTGTTCTCATGGGGGACTT
>NW_009609262.1:0-2608 GCF_000690535.1 Cariama cristata
AAGCAGCCCCCACCGCTGATGAAGAAGCACAGCCAGACCGACCTGGTGAGCAGGCTGAAGACGCGCAAGATCCTGGGGGTCGGCGGGGAGGATGATGATGGCGAGGTCCATCGCTCCAAGGTGAGGGGAGGAGAGAGGGAAGCGGTAACGATGGAAAAGAGACTGGGCAAACCGAGGTGGTGTGGGGTTGTTTTGTTTGTTTGGTTTTTTTAGCATCTAACTTCTGTGGTTTTGGTAAAAACAGGGCTCCCAGCTCCGTGGGGCTCCTGTAAAGGGAGGGATGGCACAAGCAATGGTGCCTTCGAGCAGTGCTGGGTGCACGGGAGCTGCCCAAAATGTGTGGTTTTTTTTTTTTGTGGTAATGGGGCGAGTTCTGCCCTCGAGCTGCTTTAATCCCTTCCTGAAATCGTATTGCTGAGACACCCATGAGCTAGCTCGGAGCTGGTGCCATAAGACCACGGCACCACGGATGCCCACCAGCTGGTGGCCTGGATGCTGGAGCAGGGATTTTTAAGTGGTGCCTCTCAGAAGAGGCCTGAATTGCAAAGAACAAACTTGTTTCAGTGAAATCCCAGAGCTGGAGGACAAGGGTGAATCCCACAGGAGCTCTGTCCTGGATGCTCTCTGCTGGCAGGGCATTGCCCGGCTCCTGCCCACGGGTGCGGAGCAGCATCGAGGTCTCTGCAACCCAAAGCTCCCCCAGTGCCTTGCCCTGTTGCCGGTCTGGGTCGCCTTCCCATCTATGTGGTTTGGGGTAGTCACCACTGGGCATCGCTCTGGGCAGCTCCAACGCGAGCGCAGGATGGATGCTGTGACGGCGCGGTGGGCTCCGCTGGAGCCTGTGCTCCATCGGGATGCGACACGGAGGTGATGTGCGGGAGGAGATGGTTTCCTACTCTGGTGGGTAAGAGACGCCCCTGCCCCAGCCCCAGGCTGCAGGTGGCTGATCCCAGTAAGGGACCAGTAGAGGCTGCGGCTCCTGCTGGAAATCAAGGCAGCCTTTGGCAAGTGTTGGGACCAAGGGGGCACAGATGAATTCCTTGTCCTCGTCCTCCTTCCAGCCCTCTTAGAGATAAACTCCCACGTGGGGTTAGGTATGTGTTTTTCAGGCTGATGAATGCTGCCTAAAGGCTGGGGAAGGCTTTGCTCAGTCACCTTGTGCCTTTTGTTTGAATTTCAGATTAGCCAAGTACTGGGAAATGAAATCAAGTTTGCTGTCCGGGAACCGCTGGGGCTCAGGTAAGATATTGGGGGACCACTTTGGAGCTGGGTCATCTGAGGGCCCTTGGCCACAGCATCCCCGACGGCTCTGGCCGCCGACACCAGCTCTGCTGCTGTGCCAGCATCACCGCTCCTTGCAGGGGCTTCTCGGGGGCTGTGGGACCAGCCCAGCTCCGCTTTCTTCCCCTATAAATCAGCCCAAGGCCCTCAAGCTCTTCTCCCACAGCAGATGCTGGGAACCACAGGGGCTGCGTGGGGCTGGAGGAGCTCCCGGTCTCGTGTGCGCCAGGGTGGCGGGTCCTGTGGGGACGCCCCGTCTTCTTGGCAGGGTCACTTCCCTCCTCTGCTTGGGTGAGGGGGATTTCGGCTCTGTCTCGCCAGCGAGGCCAGTTTGTACGCTGAGACTGGAGCTAGTGGGGTCAGAGGAGCTGAGTCCTCCCGTGGGGAGGCTGTTGGCTGCGTGGGTTGTGCGAGACGGGAGGATGAAGGCCGATGACCCAGCAGGCAGCCAGGGATGCTTTGTGAAGTATAAGTGATGGGATTTGCCCCTCTTCTCACGCCGGGTCCTCTGTCTTTCCTCTCGCCCAGGGTCTGGCAGCTGGTTTCCGCCATCATGTTTTCGGGGGTCGCCATCATGGTAAGTGAAGGGACCTGGTCCTGGGCACCGCCAGCTCGCGGCTGCCAAAGGGACGCCCCAGCTTGGCTCCTCGACCCCCGGCATTTATCCCCCTCCTCTGCCTCCTCCAGCTGCCACCGCTTTCTCTTGCAAGGCCTTTGCCCTCACCATGTCTCAGTCACGGGCTTTGCCAACCGTGTCCTTGGCGGGTTGTTCCCATCGCCGGAGCCTGTTTTCCTTAGCAGGGTCATAAACCACACACGGCATGGCAGCCTCGGCCGGCGAAACCGGCCGCGTAGCTGACACGCTGATATTTCTCGGCCCTCCTTCATTTCCAATTTCCTGGCCAGCGTCTCCCATCCCATAAAGGCTTGATGTGGGAGCGTTGCTGCCCAAGAGGGCACGTGTTGGTGGCGGTTTTGCGCCGCCGCTGAGTCAGTCCCTTTCCTCTACCAGGCCCTCGCTTTCCCCGACCAGCTCTACGACGCCGTCTTCGACGAGGAATCGGCGAGCAGCAAGACTCCCATCCGACTCTACGGAGGAGCCCTCCTCAGTGAGTGCCGGGCCGCTGTACCCGGGCCACGCCGTGGCCCCGCGGAGTGAGGGGACGAGAGGCCAAAATGGCAGGAGGGGACCAAGTCTGTGCCCAACCCGACAACTGCAGCTGGAGAGAACATCTCCTCTTAGCAAAGGAATTGTTTAGGGGTATTTTGGAAAGCTTGGCTACTGGTGCTTTGTCCTAGTTGGGGTTCAGGCTCGTGGCAGGGGGGG
>NW_009609262.1:2673-2946 GCF_000690535.1 Cariama cristata
GATGGGGGGCTGAGGGGCAGCTGGGGCCAGGCCCTGCTTGTGGGAGTGTGAGGAGGATCCCAGAACGGTGGGGGTTGGAAGGGACCTTTGGAGATGGTCTGCCAAAGCAAGGTCACCTACGGCAAATTGCGGGGGATCGCGTCCAAGTGGGTTTTGAGTGTCTCCAGGAGAGAAAGGGCAGGCGATGGCATCCGAGAGGTAGGGGGGAAGGGACGAGAAGCTGCGGGGAGCCTAGAAAAATGGTCTGGGGAAGAAAATGAGTGGGGGAATTAA
>NW_009609263.1:0-18252 GCF_000690535.1 Cariama cristata
ATAATTGAAATAAAATATAGAATAATAATAATAATAATAGGGAGATAACAAAAACAGAGAGAGAACTAAAACTTAAGAAAGACAAGTGATGCACAGTACTATTGCCTCACCACCCGCTGACCGATGCCCAGCCCATCCCTGAGCAGCAATCTGCCCCTCCCAGCCAACTCCCCCCGGTTTCTATACTGGCCATGCCGTTCTATGGTATGGAACATCCCTTGGCCTGGTTGGGGTCAGCTGTCCCTGGCCGTGCTCCCTCCCAGCTCCTTGTGCACCTCCTCGCTGGCAGAGCATGGGAAACTGAAAAGTCCTTGTCTGGGAGTAAGCCCTACTGAGCAACAACTAAAGCATCAGTGTGGTATCAACATTATTCTCATACTAAATCCAAGAAACACAGGACTGTACCAGCTACTAGGAAGAAAATTAAGTCTATCCCATTCGAAACCAGGACAGAAGGGAAGAGGATTAAAAGGTAAAAGGCAGCTCTACCAAACAGACGATCTTATCAAGCCACCAATAATAAATTAGAGAGGTTGTTAGCAAGTAATCCCGCACACCTATGGCCCTTTAGCTCTGGGAAATCAGACCACACCGCAGTCTCATACAGTCAGTCATTTTTCAGTCCACTGGACAACTAGCCTCAATTCGGCCAGTGTACAGATTTCATATAGGCAAGTGGAGATGGTCTGGGAAGGAGGGCAGGGAATAATCAGCGCTTTTTACCCACAATATCATTGAAAACCCTGTTGATATTCTGGAAGCAAATTCTAATTAATTAGCTTGCAAAATATATTTGGCATTTGAGACTTCGAAGCCATGCAGAAAACTGGCCCTGCAACAGAGGCTGCTCATATAAGCAAGTCCAAGTACAGAATGCTCACGATGCAAAGCTGGATTGCACCCAGCACAGCACCCATCCAAAAGGTAACAGGTCTTCCCACCTTATTCAGATTTTGCCACCCCCCCATTTTTTCAGACTTGCCTTTTTGCCCCATGCTTTTCAGAATGTGCCATCTTTTCATGGCACAAATATAGCTTTTAGTGCTTTCCTGTAGCCTCAACTTAATTTTACAAAAAATGTACAAACAACAGAAGAACATGAAAGACCACCTTCCAAATCAGACACTCTGGTTTTATGGAGGTGGCTGATGGTTGGGCAGCAGCACAGTCAACGTCTGTCTAACCAGGCATAGTATCTCTCTACAGTTCTAAGCACGAGTCCTATTTATTCTGCTCAATTTATTATCCAATGTAGTTTCTGTACAGGCTAGAATTTTTCATCTGTATTTATTACAGCCCATTTAATACACAAGGAGAATTTCTATCTGTCCTACTAGGAGTTGCCACTGGACTGACTGCTGCAGTATCCAGGTAATGCAAATACAAACACACTTGTTAACTTTTTTGATCCTCATCATCTGAGATCCCATCTAGATAACTGTCTAGACCCTGAATATTAGATTTTCATGTGCAATCTGAAACAGGATTAGAATGTAAATGCCATCACTGAAATGGCAGATATCAAGAGGGATTCTGATATTTTTATTAACCCTTCTAATATCAATATGCAAGAACTGTTTTAAGCAGAGCAATAGTATTTGGTTTGCAATTAACACAAAACATGCAATGAAGATAAAAACACAGTACAGAGAAAGAGCATATAAGAATACCAATGGGACCTCTACATTTCCCAGGATTCTGCTAAATAAAAACAAGCCCAGCAAACGAAGCCGAAACACCTCAATGCTTTTCTTACCGTGTAAGTACTTTAACTTTTTGCATCAGGGATCTAGGCAAATACTCATGCTGTACTGACATCTGTAGCAGGTTCTAGTACAACTCTTTGGGCTCATACCATTCTTCCCAGTAGAACGCATGGCAATAAATCCTTAGTGCATCTCATATGCAACACTTGCAAGAGTTAGAGGGAAGCAGCAGCCGCAGAAGTTCAGTCCTGTCCTACCATGGTCTCTTCTAAGTCTGCAGCATGAGCTCATGTTACTGGAATATGATTTAGTACCAGGTTACAAGCATTTTTCTAATAGTAGCCCATATTATACTCTTTACTGGGCAGGATGGTACACTGTTTATAAATACTTTAAAGCAGCTAGAACTGGGGGATTAACTGGCATGTAGGAGCCCTCTGAGACTGTACCGTCACCCAGCTGCTTTAGGACACACTGAGATAGCCTGGTAGAAAACCAGGAGCCCTGCCTTTCTCTGTGAAGTAGGGTAACCCTTTCAAGAGTTCTACGTGCAGCAGACAACATGTGCACGGCTAATCCTCTCCCAGCACTCCAGCAGAGCTCCTGCTGGCTGCAGGCTGCCCACAAGGAACGCAGCAACAAAGACTATCTTGGCTTTGGGATCTCCATCCGCCGAGGGTCAGGCACCCCCCTGCCTCCCCTGACACCCAGGGGCTCCTGTACTTCCACCTGTACCTCCTCTCTTCTCTGCACAACCCTCTTTCTGCAGGTGGTCTCTGTGCCATCGTACACAGCAACAACCTTTGTGCGCCCACGCCACCTTGCTAGGGCTCATCCGATAATTCGGTCATCAGACTTCATGCTCAGAGGCTCACTTACATAATGAATTGCTGGCCGATTTGTAACTGGATAACGGAGATAGAAGAATGAAAGTGGAACAGTCTCAGAAGAACTTGGAGGAGAAAATTACTGTCAAACAAACATGGAAAATTTGAAAAAAAGCCTCAGCCTTAGACAAAGACTCCGATTGTACACAGGAGAGGAAATTCAAAACACCTTTATATTCATGTCAGCTTCGGACCCTGGACAGCCAGCTATCTGGACAGGAAAGGCAAACACATAGAAAACTCTTTTTCCACAATGCTCCCTCGGTCTGCCAGATGAGGAGATGATGCCAAAAATAGCACAAATAATCTATGATGCATTTAATTGGCCTGTTCTGAGTCTGCAGAACACCTCTTGGACAGAGGGACCCACTGTCCCGCGCGGGACTGCTCAGCACCCACCAGCCAGTTCCCTCACAGCCGCCCATGCCAGCGGCTCACAAATACGACACGTGTGACGAACAAAATGGAGGAAAATGTGGGAACAGCCGCTATGGCTTCTTAGGGCCAAGCACCAGGTTGAATCTTTCCTCTCCCCTTGTAGCTGCTTTATAGCCAAATTTTAGAGAAAAATACAGGACAAATCTCTGCTGTGGGATTTCAGGAATGTGAGGAGAGGGAAGAATGCGCTTTAATTCAGAACACATGCAGCACATGCATAAATACTGCTTGCTGTCCATATGAACTGAACTCCCACTTTCACAAAGTTAGGGTTGCACTCTAGATAACAATTTTCCCTCACAGTCCGTATGCTCGGCTGGCACCTGAACCACTACCATTAGCCTGCCCTAAAGAACAAGCAGAGATCTGACAAATTTATTGACTCTGCCGCATAGTTTCTTTATCTTCTATCCATTTCCAAGGTGTCTCTTACGGGAACTACACCACTTAGAAATGGAAATTTTCTCTAAGCCCCATTGAGCCTATACAGAAAAACAGGATGGGGGGTTGTAAAATATCATGCCTTCTTTTATCCAAAGAGCATTTAATTATTCTTATTAATTTTAATTTCACTACCTCCAGTGGGAGACTCTGCACAGATCACTTGTCTACCTGAACTAAATAGAATCTTCAGAATAATGAGTAAAATCTTTGCTTAAAGTTAACAGTATAGCTTTTCACATAGCTTATTGTTGTTGCTCCTTTCTTGCTCGCTTCAGGCTCGCTCTAGAATCAGCAGCTACAATCTAGATCCCCTCTTTGGAGGGCATCCCTCACCTTTCATAACAGCATGTGGTAACGGACAATCTTCCTATCTTTATCAGCTACAACTCTTAAGCCTTATTTAATAGCAAGAACTAACTATGAGTGGAAAGAAGCGCTCTAGACAAGTAACAACTGATCTGTTGATGCCCCAATACCGCACAGGGAAAGCGCAACCGGCCTCTTGTGTTTAAGGCTGACAGGCACAGATGCATGTACAGCACCTTCTAGAATTCCTCCGCAAGTCAACAGAGGTAAAATTTTGCCCAATTTCTGGCTAAACAACTTGTTTTAGAACTTGCAGAAGAAAAGATAAGCCACCTTTCACTCTGCTCAGAAGTAACACCAGTCTTGGTAAGATATTATTAGAGATTTAATAGATACAGAACTACACAAAACTTAAAATAATTGATTAGATGACACCTGTAGGCTGCTGAAGTTTAGGGCAGTGGCAGGACTGTTTTTAACACCATACTAGCTAGTGCTTTGTTTAGTTTCAGCACTATACCATGATTTACATTGTATTACCGTTTGATATTTAACTGCCAGTGTACATCTGCACACAGTTCTCCCAATTCTAACCATGTTGAAAGCGTCGAGAACCTTTGCAGAGCTCAGGAAGATACAAACATATGCCACTATTTGTTCTTATACCTTTAAAAGTACAAACAAATGAAAAAGCAATACAAAGGGAAAAGAGGGAATAATACAAATCATGTCCTCAACTGGAAGACATCCACCACAAGAACTCTTCTTGCTATTCAGTTTGACTGTTCCAGCAGAGTTTCATTGTCTCACTTCGAATTACTCATCCGCGTAGCAGCTCAGATGACTGCCCCCCCGCCCCCTCTCTTCAGCATTTCTCCATTTTGCACGCTGGCAGGCTGCACAAGTTTAGGTGGATCACCCTGAAAACCCACAATAAAATCCAGAAACGAGACATTAAAGCATCTGGTCAGCCCACAGTCATGAGGCTTGGCATTCACAACAAACCCAGCAAGGGCTATTTCAAAGATCCATGTTAGCTAGCGCAGCACTCAAGGACTGGACAGACAGTTCTGACCCAGGCGATCTGGATTCACAGTTAAGACAAAAGGTCTCTTCCCAGCTGCGCAACTGCTGATTAAACTAACATCGTGCAATGATTTGTAATTGTCATCTTGCAGAGAGACTACAGAAGATGACCAAAATCCTGATATCTGGACATAAGAATAAATAAAACTATCATACTAACAGCATTACTCTGTTCTTTCTAGGCCAGTAACTCCAGCAGACAACATCAACGGCACATCCAGCCAAGGTGCAGCACACAGTTCCCAGCTAAGCTCTCCGGTCAAAGGGACACTCTGCTCCAGCAGCACACAAACCATAGGACAACACACTCAAGTGGCACTCTCATGGGAAAATATTGGCAAGCATCTGACAGCAAAGCCTCCTTTCAGTCTCACAGCATGCAGATGCCAGGCACCCCGCAGGTGAGAGTTTCCTATGCAATGGTACCTAAATTACCAGAAGAGAGACAAATTTATTACAATCCCTGTTACTCCTGAGGCAGTGCTCAGGCTGCCTAGATGAAAGCCATCAACAGACCATCGTATCCAAAAAGACCATCTTATGCTGGCCATACTGCTTTGCCACCAGTTTCTTTCTGCATCCCCACTCCCCAGCAGGATGTGTCCTGCTACCCCCAGCTCCTTTTCTGCAGGGTCCTGGCAGTTCAGCCTCTCAAAACTACCTCCACACTTTCGGTTTTCTCCAAATCCAAGTACTCTTCTTGTTCTCAGAAGACTGGACCCTCTTGGCTTCACTCTGTCTGTAAAATCCCTCCGTGTCTTGCGCTTCTCTATCACCGATGGTACATTGGCCTGTTTTTCAGCTGCTGTTCAATTGCTGTCATTCTGAAAATCATTTAGGGTTGTTTTGGAAATGTAAGCACTTGTCCTCACTGAAGTAAACTGAGATAAAATGGGATTCATCAAAATCAAGACAGCTGGAACGCAGAGACAGTAAGTCACATACCAGTAATTTGGAGCTAGAAAGTGCCATCTCCAGTTTTGAGTCCAATAAAACATTTGTTTTCTGTCAGCTTTCTCCTGCTTCATGATTTCAGCTACAATCTCTGAACCCAAGCGTGCTTACGTCTAACAGTCGTAATGGCTGGCCATTCCAATAAGGATGGAAAGCGAAGGTCTCCTCAGGTACAGATTGCAGAGTCACATCAGCAGATATTTGAGGGCTTTGCCCATTTACAGAGGCACTTCACCATGCTGAGTACTGAATCTCGCCAGATTTCAGATGACTAAAATTCAGTAATTACAAAGGGGAAGTACTGAAATCATTGCAAAGACTAGCTAGTCTGGCAAGATTCAGCCATGATAAAAAGACAAGTGACTTTATTCTTAGCTATAGAGAAAATCTGAAAGAGAAAAGCTCCAGTTACAGTGAAATTTCTTTCTATTTCCTTTTCAGCATTACAGCAGAGGTAACTAAAGTCCATTTAAAAAACAGGGCTGTTCACCTGGACTGGTTTTAATAACAAATACTTCTGACTAAGAAAACAAAACACACATGTTGAATGCAATCCTTCCACAGAAATCTTACACTGGTCATAACGCTGATGATGTGGATGGTCTTTTACTCCATTTAATGGCAATTAAAAGGCACAGGCAGGGAAGATAGTTGCTTCATTTTTAATTTTTAAAATGTTTCTAGTAGACCCTTGGCTTTTCTCTGAATCTCAAAACTTAGTATCTGAGGATTCTTGCTTCTCTTGCTGAGTCACTCCGATACGAGATACCTGAACTCTGAATGAAGATGCACAACAGTAATTAGCGAATTTGCGTGACAAGTCCAAGTGGTTAGCTCCAGCTAGGGGACACAGAAGTTCGATTTCTCCAGAATACAGAGAAGAGTTGGAAATACAAATTCTGCAGGAAATGCGCAGCAACAGCCAAGTCTCAGCATATTATGTTTTCCTTATATTTCCATATATATTATCATTAATGATGAAGTTCGGAAGAGGATAAGCACAATCTTAAGACAATATCTATTTGCCTTAACTCAGGGACAATAAGATCTGATTCTGCTCTTGCTTGTTTTACTGTCTGCAGTCAAGTCTAAACCATTTAGCAGGTGAAAATTACAAGAAACAAGTACTAGAAACAATCACAAGACACAGTAGAAACAATGTTCCCTGGGAATATACCTTTCAAAGGAAGATCAGCCAAGTATTCCCTACCTGCTTTCTTACATGTTCTAGATTCCTGCGCAACCACAAAGTTATTTCAGGTATTTTGATTTCAATTTGAAGAAATAACAAGCAACTTTTAGCCAGAGGAAGCGACTGCACAAAGCAAACGCACAGCACTGCAGAAAGGACCCAAGACTCTGGACTCAGTGATGGGCAGCTCTTAAAAGGGTCTGATCAAACCCAGAAACTTTGGCTCCAAAAACCCCTTCATTCTATTGAGTCCATCAAGCACTACTGAAAATAGTCACTTCTGAGTGACAAGACAATTGGTGACAACTAACAACACTTGCTCAAGAACACACCCAGGGTAGGTGTGTACCTGGATTTGTGCAAGTCATGATCTGTTTCTCAGTCAACAGTGGAAGTTACTGTTATCCACTGAACACTACAGTGCTGAACCAGCTAAGCTGATGAGCACATGGAAGTGGTGCAGTTACGTGCTCAGGAGGCAGGAAGGCCACAGAGGGGAGCGACAGCTTCAGCTCTGCCGGGTCTCTCTGGAGCACTCTCCTAATGAAGGTCATTTCTACACCTAGCTTCTATCTCCAGGCATCTCTTCCAGCAACAGATTTGTTCAAGATCATGAGGTTTTGTTTCCACATAAATGATAAAATCAGTATAACTTTCTGAAAGGACATCTAGACTGTAAGACCAGACTTTCCAGAAGTACTACAGCACCACGTACAGTAAGGGTCAGGCAATGAGACAGATACAAACAATAGGAAGCAGATTAAAAATGTTGGTAAGACACTTTCGTATGGTTATACCAAAATGTTACAAAACAGGAGACTGACTAGATGGCCTGTGCAAAACTAGCATAAGGGGTCTCCACAGCTTTGTAGTTTTCCTCTGTCTGTTGCAAAAGCATAGGGCTCAAAATTAGTTCAGGATACTGAAACACCTGCACAAACTAACTCAGCAGCAGCTCAGCCTTCCTTTCAACTGCATGACTGAGTCTGGCCACATCACCCAGCAGTTATCTGTCAATCATCTTACAAATTTGACTCAGACTCCTAAAAGATGATCTGTTTGAGGCTAGCTAATAAGAAATTAAGATTACTAATTACAAACGCTGTGATCAGCTTATGGTTTCAACACCACAACTTTGTGGCTTAAACAAACACTGGGAAATCAAATGTCATCTTCCTGACACATCCCATCTGGAAATCTGAACCAGATGCAAAGGAGAGGTGACAGCTCAGCATTTCCATGAAGTATGTATTCACTGACATCCTCGAAGTGCCTCATGCAGACTCCTTCTGACCTCCTGCCAAGTTACAGTCTCCAAGCAATCACTTAAAGGAGCATGGGGGACTTCTGGGGTCATCCAGCAAGTTCGCTCCTCATTTTCACCTGGAAGTATTTGCTTCAGGATTGTTAATAGAGAGGTGGATGGATATTAGGTGTAGCACTCAACAGTATAGTGAAAAGATTCAGCAGAAATCCTGAGTCTTCATTAAAGCTGCCATAGTTCTAAGTTTGTATAAAGAAAAAAAAAGGGGGGGGGGAGGTTTAGAGAATACCAATGTATTTCACCCATGACTCAAAACCTCCATAACTGCTGAAAGTCAGATAAACTTTGATGAACATCAAATGTAAACAGAAATTTGAATGTCAAAAGAACTAATGCATTACAGTATTTTAAACAGGCATTTCAGGATTTTAAACACAGATGGTTTTCCGAGCATACGAGACACATTTCACTGAAACAACAGCTCTGCATATAATCAAATATTCAGAGGTGCAAGCATCCTTGAACTCACCTCGAGAGCCTCCAGAATTATGCTGGGCTTTGGGGCAAACAAGCCCTGAAGCCATTTCCCTAGCATACATCTCCATGGGTCCATTCTAAAGACTGCCCCGATCTTGAGCTACATCCCTATCTCAGAGCAGAAACAAGCAAAGAAGAAAAGAAAATCAGAATAGTACAATCTCCAAAAGCCATCAAAATAGAAGACAAAAGATGAAATACACAGTTGTAAAGGCACAGGGTAATGGTGACTTGTAACATATTCACACCCAGGCGGCTGCAGCATATGCTGCAGGATGGAGCTGGTCCATGCTCCTTAGAGAAGGACCTAGTACTCAGGAGGGACCGTGACAGAGAAGCTCAGCACCCATCTACTGCAGACACGGGCTCCTGCTCTTGGCTCACAGTTCCCCATCCCATCCCATTCCCCAACTGCGCTCAGTCAGCAGCGTCTGCCAAGGACAAAGCTGATGATGGGGGAAAAGGGAAAAATCAAATTTGTAAAAGTACTAAATATATAAATCTCTTTGGCCAAGGTGAACGTGGGAAAAATTCTTCAGGAGGGGCATCACATTTAGCAAGTTTTGCCAGATCATTACTCTTATAATGCAAAGGGCAGAAACAGCAACACCATGTTTCCTTATAATGACTCGCCTCCTTTATCACAGATCTCTGAAGCAGCAAGTAATTTAGTAGTTGCTATGGAAACTGCTAGTTTTATTGAACAGCCCTGAAAGGGTCAAGAGGTACCATCAAACCGGCCAATTGCAAATTATTTCCCTGCTAAATGTCTGCTTCATTTTAGTTACCCTACCACTTTTCTCTTTTGTTGTTAGAACAGTATTTCGACTGACTCCAAAACAGGTGTCAATCTTCAGTGGGGCTGCAACAGGTAAGTCCAAAAATAGCAATTTTTGTGCTCTAATAGACTGTAAAATCCTTCATACAGAGGAGCCATACTGAGGGCAGAATGGCTAAGGGACTACAGACTATGCCTTCTCCCACACATCGGCACTGACCTGAGACAGTGAGGACTTGCATGAAGAGTGAGTTTTAACTGTGATCCCCAGAGGTTTCATGTTGCTGCCTAAACCAGCCATGAAATGAATAACCTACCAGACTGATACACTTGGGATCAGACAAGGGAAAAAACAGAGCAGAAGAGCGTCCATGCCAGTGCTCAGCTTCATAGCCCTGAGACAGGACAGTCTCCCTTGCTAGCACACGTCTGTGCTCTAGGAACACAGAACATCACATTGCCTGCACTGGAATACCAGAAAACAATGTAACCTACCTTCCTTTATTCATCACACAGAAATCAACACCACACCTGAAATCACAAACGCCAGTTAGCAGCCTCTATTCCTACAGGCAAGGAGAACAGCAAGAGTACTGGCTGCATTTCCAACTTTGCTATTGAACTCACTAGATTTGTTTCAGTCCCACAAATATGCCTTGCTTCCCAAACTCATTATTATCCCCATTTCTTGAATGTGTGTCTGCTGTAAACGCAAAAGCATCAGCAAAAAGAAACAAGAATGTAGGAGCAAGTTTTCGTCTGTGGAGGATGCAAACAGCTTTTCAGTGCACGAGTCACTCCCTGCTTCTCTTCCACGGACAGAAAGCTATCCTAGGCAGCACCACCTGGAAATCCTTATTCCACCATCTTGTATCTTCAAGTTACAACTGTACTTAACTCAAATAACTGGGGTGGGCAGGAGAGAACATCTTACGACAGAACATACCTGAATTTAAGAGGCTGCTCGCTCTGTAATGACAACCATGCCCAAGCTCTTTGCACAGGCCAAGCCAGCAAAGGGCAGGCTCTGTTCCTTCCCCACACATTCTCCCCATTCTTCATTTGGCTGAAATTATCCAAGTGATGATGAAGAAAGCAAAAGCTACGACTGTGTAGACAAGGTCTGGTCTTTCCCACATATCCTGTGAACTCCATCACTTCTGTGAAGTCCCGGCTTAGAAGAAAATACTCTAAACTGAGGCATTTGGTATGCCTTAGTATGGAGACTCCAGCCCTTATTCAGACTTTCCATCCCAAGGAACCTCAGGAGAAATGAAGACATTTCTCTGTACATCCACAGGAAAAATTTCCCCTTCATCAAGTGGTGAGTTCATAATATTAATGTTGGTTCTCTTTTCTAAAATTATCCACCATGCGCTAAAACTTCCACACACCAGAATGCAGCCCATACCTTTGCACTGCTCTGTTGGGACACGCTCAAGCAGGAGAGGAGCTGGAATGAGCTCTTTGTAACGGTCGCTGCCGCAGCCTCAAGCAGGGCTGGTGAGGACTAGTGCCTCTCAGGACATTGGGGCTTTCCTGCTTGCAGTGCGTAAGTCTGGACTCCTGAGAAAATTATGAGTGGATGAGTCCGTTTAGATCAGGTCTTTATCCCTAAGTGCACATGCTCAAATTATTACATTATCATACTCTTATTTAAGACTCGCAATCACAGTTTGGAGCCTCTTCAGAAAGCAGATCCCCCAGTGACTTGTGTGACGTTCTTAAAAAAACCTCTCTAGCCAAAGAAGACTAACAATTTTAACTTTAACTGGAGTCTCACAATTGCTCTGTCCCTTGAAGACAGTAAGTTGCCTGCACAGCTCAAGGGCATGAGGCACATCTTCTCTCCTACAACTGGCACCATGTCACTCCCAGTCTGCAACAAACAACATTAGCTAACCCTGAAAACATGCAATACCGCAAGGGACGGGTTTCAGCACAGGGTGCATGGCTGGAAGTTTCTTAGAGAGAAGGGATAAAGTGCATGCTTAGTTCTTTTTATTAACAAACAGGCTCTTCCCAGAACAAGGGGCCTCATGGCAGGCAGAGGAAGGAGTAAAACTTTGGTTAGCTGAGAGGAGTCCAAAAGGTGCAGAGGGTGAAGCAAGGGACTGTCTTCTCATAGTTGGTCGTAATGCTAGGACTGTACAGAAACTGCACATCATGCAAATACAGCTACAAATACATCAAAATCAAAGAGGAACATTCATGTGCTGCAGTTACTTCCAGCTAACAGGAACTCTGATGCAGGCAGGTGGTAGAAAAGCCATAGAAAATAAATACGGCAGGGCATGCCCTGCAAAGTAAGGTCACGCACCTCCAGAGGCACGGACTCGGGAATGCTGAAGGAAAAAGCCAAGCGCCCTGCTTCCCCAGGGCCAAAGCCGGGCCAGAGGACCATAAGCCCCAGTTTACTGAAGCTGCTCACAGCACAATGATCTCAAGTGTTAATTCTATCCCGACTAACAGACACAGCATCTGCCCCTACAAAACCAACTGCATGAGGGTTTTGGTACCAAGGATCCATTCGGCATTCAGCAACTAAATACCTCGTGGTAACGGCCACAGCACAACCGGCTCTTACTTCAACTGGGAGTCCCTCAGGACAGGCAGAAACCAAGGAGGCTCTCAAGTGCAAGGCACACATCACCTCATCAGCAGTGCTGCCGAGGATAAACCCTTCATTAACTACTACTTGCAACTTCCTCTTCCACTGGTCTCTGTTTTGGCATTTCCACAGGAGATTTTTCTGAAAAACAGTACGTTGCTGTTTCATTGCGGCATTCTTGCAGGATAAATGCAGCCATGATGAAAAATAAAATGTACCTCTAGGGAAGGAGAAAGCGAGTAATAATTACAGTTTGCTGAGGAAATCTCTAGACAATAGGGATAGCTGTGGCCTTGTCACTTTATGTGAACTATAAGAATTTGGATAAACTTGGGCAAGAGATTTAAGACATTAAGCAAGAGGAAAATTTCCTCCACAAGGTACCAAGAAAAAGTCGCAAGAACAAAGAGCAGAAAGCACTATCTGCTGCTTGCCACCAGCCTGCAACTCTATCAGGGTGCCAGGAGGTGAGCAAGCAGGCTTAGTGAATAATTGAAGACACAATAATGAAAACTCAGAATGTCAGAGACATAATACAGTTTTGTAGGTTTCATCAGGAAGCCTCTGAATTCCCAAGTAAGACACACTGAATAATTTATCCCTGTGTCAATACTAGGTCAGCAGCTGTTCACTCATAGCTAATGACGGTCCAACACACTTCAAGACACTTGAATGTGTCTGAACAGATTAATAAGCAGGGTCCAGAGGGAAGAGGTGATGCAAACTCAACCCATTCACCCTTCCAAACACTAAGCTCAGATAAAAACCGGTACACCCAGCAGTCATGCCACGTGCACGAGGCCCTACAGGTTCTGAACCTGCTTTAGTGCTGCCCAACACCACCTCGTCCCAGTGCTGATCCTCAGCAGCAAGACAGCAGGAAGCTAATCAACGCTGGGCTGGTTCCAGGCTGGCATTTACCAGCCTGTCACCCAGACCCATGCTCATCCAATTTGAACCCAAAGGCTCACCCTAGTTTATGGCACCTTACCAGTTGCATAAGCCACAGTACAGGGCAAAAAAAAAATTAAGCCAAAGGAGTCAGCCTCATCCTTCTGCTCTAAAGCATTCTCTCTCACACAGCTAACAGAGACACTCATCCCAGGAACCTGACTTAATGGCCCTGTTAAATAGGAAGGTAAGCATATTTGGGCAAAAATAAACATGACCGACAATATGAACTACAAATCTGCTTCTTTTAATTTGGAATACTCCCTGTGGGCTCCTGGCTTCACAAAGCAGTGCCTGCTGTCCTGTATCTCAGCCCATCCTTCTGCTGCACACTGACACGAGCTGTCTCCGCAGAACTGCTCCGTGAGGCAACGGAACAAGCCTTTTGCAGACCTGCTGCCTCCACATGCCAAGTGCCACCAAATAGAAATGCTGCAGAGAGTGTTGTGGCCTGATGTACAAAAAATTGTGAGAACAAACTCATGCCTGCAGTTTTACTAGAATTCCATATCAGCTTCCCAGCTCTGCTGCAATTGCCTGAAGTACAACGTTCGCAGCTCTGGCAAAGAGGCCCACTGTACTTAATTACCCATGTTCTTCCCAGCATCCAAAATGAACAACAGCAGACAAACTGTTACTGTCTGTGGTATCTAGAAGTCCCCCAGTCATAGTTCTATGGTATTAAATACTACTCACTCAACAGAATAGGCAGTGTCCAGCACAGCAGAACTCAGTATCTAACTGTATGTGAAAAAAACAAATATACCAAATCAGGAAGGAAGGGTGAATGAGAACAAAGACCCCACTGAAATATTAATTCTAGTAAGCTGAGCACTGCACAGTCTTTGTCTAGCCATCATCTGGAACTTGCCAGGTATTTATGTACACTCTGATTTTAATGGCTGATTTTCTTGGTTTAGTTTTAATTTTTTCACACTTTTAGCATTCACTGACGGGCAGGCACATGTGCAGCAATCCATAGCTGGTCTGTTTAACCAATAACTGTATGGCAGTAGGTACAAATCCCCGCATTTCCAAGGGAAAGCCCACAATTACCACACCCAACCACCCGTGATACGATCAAAGAGCACAGCTCAATCTGTCCTGGAAATCTGCTTTCCTAGAAATCTGCTTTAGATAACATGAACACACAGGTGCCTAACACACACAACAAAGCTTGCAGGATTTAAGTCAATTTTCAACCACCGGGGATTTATCCATATACAACAGTCCTGAATCAGCTCCCATCAATACTAACTGACCTAGTGGCATGAGTAATTACCTCCTAGTTCATCCTTTAAATGACAGAAGAATTCTTCTCCGCTGAGGTATTCCCCTGAGCATCTCCCTGGGAGGAAAGAGCAGCGTATCAGAAGCAGAGCTGTGTGCTTGCAGCTTTCCCTGCAGAAAAGGCAAGCACTCACTAGTGAATTCCCCTTTCAACCTATGCTTATACTAGTTTTGCAAGGTATCGGATTATTTGAGGAAAAAAACAATAATTATGTAATACAACTACACTGTGCACACATTCTTTTGGCTTTGATGATAATAAATGCTTTTTAATGTTTCTCTTAAAAACCTCTTTATTATTTAAATGAAAAAAAACCCAGAGATTTGCAGGAAATTTCGTGAGGCATTAGTTACATCCATTCATTTGTAAGATACAACAAATTCTTCCATATGAGACCTCTTGGTCTGCTATGCTAACTGATAATCACTGACCCTGCACTACCTTTTAGCAGAAGCTCCTTTTCTTTCTCAAAACTTGACACATTCAGAATGCTTTCACAGGCCTTGCACACAGCCCAGCTCTGCTATCTCCTGCTAAACACAAAGCAATTGAACAGGGCCGCACCGCAGAACAGTCACACTGCAAAGGATTCCATTCATATCTAGGACTAATTCTTGGCAGCTTCGCTTCAATAAGGTGAGTTACACACCAAGTTCTGTACTCATCACTGCTTTAAGCTCTGCCTCTCAGTTACCATATGAGGTCTGTAAGCTGCATGCAGAATCTGACCAACACCACTCAACAATTACTTTATGACCATCAAGATAGTTCCAATAATGCTGAGGAAAGCATCCAGTGCCCAAATACCTACAGCTGGAGAGTAACCAGAATTGACTGTTTGTGAAGAGAAGTCAAAACCCTTGCTGTACACGGGGAATGTCCACATGCACTCTGAATGGTCCTGACTCACAGCCTGGAGTGATGGCACTTAGTTCAAAGGCTCCTAGATGCTATCATTGATAAAGTGCAACTGTGCCCAGGTGATCTTCAGTAACTCGATACAGAAAAGATTCGAACAATGTCTGGGTGCTAAAAAGGGAGATGAAACATTTTTAAAAGAAATGTAATGTGAAAATTAAGAGTCTGGAAAGATTTGGTCATTTAAGTGATGTGTCAGACAAAGGCAAAAGACAAGGAATGAAGAAATCAAATTCACTTAAGTGTGTACATGTGTGCGCTCATGCATATGTAACAGAAAAAGCCATTCAGCTGCAGATCAATCATGCTACCATCATATTAACATCACAAAACTCAGCTTTGTGTTAGTGTGCGTACACTGGTATAGAAACAGAGACATAAGGAAAGGTGTAATTGCCACCACTGCACCAGGGTCACTATGTCCCCAGACCGTCCTGCAGCAGCTTTTTCTGCAGATCAGTTAAGCAGCATTTCATTTAATTCTTGCATAATGAAGTGAAAAACAAGAACATCATTCTTTAGGTCTTTGTTAAATACTTCAGTAAGTAATTCCAAGCTTCTCACTCTTTACATGGCAATCTTTCAAGGCATCTATTCTTTCTCATCACACACCTTCAAATGTACATCTCATCAGGGTGTCACGTGTCAACAAGGAAATCACTATGCAAGATCACAACCACCGTACTGGCTCTGACCAAAGGTCCCTCCAGACCTGTAGGTGCTTCTGGCAGCAGCCAGCAGTGGACTCCATGGGAGGAAGAGGGCAAGCATGCAGTGACTCTCTCAAAGCACTTCCCAACACTCCACCTGTTTATGACTCAGTACAACCTGGAAATGAGAACATGCATTACATTATTTCTTTCTTGTGTTTTGAACTCTTTTAGAAGGTTTAATGCTGTATGTTTCTTCTGTGGCACAGCTGTCCACACGTGTATGCTACAACAGCTGCTGGGGATTACGGGTGTACCACTGATGTCCAGGGACTCAAGGGAGACTGAGAGCAAGAGTTTCTCTGAGATGAGAGCTGCTTTAAATGGAGGCATAGCAAGACCCTACCTCAGTAGTCGGAGACATCTCTCTCTCACATTAGACAACCAGATTTCACAATCAGGGACTCAGACAACCAAGCAAGTGTTAAGCACAGGAAACACCGTGTGATTTGCTTACTAGACACAGTGTGGGACTACTGGTTCGATGTGATCTTGGCCAAGTCACTTCTCTCTGTATTGCAGCTGAGAAGATCTGCAGAGAAGAATACCTATCATTCTTTGCAAGTAACGCAAAACCCACGTGTAAGGAAATGCTTTAAGTGCTGTTAAGTGGGAGGCAGGAGTCTCATCATGGCTAATGGCATTAGGTAGGAGAGCTCTGCAGAGGTACATTCTTCATTTAACCAGACAACAAATATGTGAAACCAAAAACCTCTTAATTGAAAAATGAAACAATTAGGAAGTACCTTTTTCTGGGAACATGCTGTTTCCACTGCAGCATGACAGCGGCTATTTTGAACTTAGTATTTTGACTGAATTCAGCTGTAAGTAATTAAATTTAGTCATAGAAGTGTGATCTATAAATGGAACCTACAAAAGCAATTACTATAGCTTCCATTAGATCAGTAAGCAATGGCAGCTCTGTTTGATGTAAACCAAAAGAAAAATTATTTACACTGCACGAGAAATCACAGTAACTCAGTCCCCTTGCAGAGATTTGCTTTGAAAATTACAGTTTTCAGTGAAGAGAGTCAGAGCTTATAAATTTCAGTCATACTCTGCTCCTTCCAGTTTAACAGCCTCATGGGCAAAAAAGACAATCATATCATACAATTCAAAGGGACTATTTTGGCTCCTATTCTGTGCTCAGAAACCAGATGAAACAAAAGCTAAATTAAACATGCAAGATACGGGTTGACTAAGCATCAAGACTTTTTAAAAAATATTTTTTTATACATGCTTTTGCTCCTGTTGGAATCTAGACTATGCAGAAGTTGTTGGACCTGTGAACCAGTTGGTATTTCTCAGCCCAGATGCTGAGTATACACATTTTCACTTCTCAAACTGTAGAAGTCAACCTGAAACAGCAATTTTGGAATGGAAACAAAATGAAACAAAACCACCAAAGAAACCAAACTATCAGCTAGGATACTGGGAAGCACAGCCTTCTGCTCCCACCTGAGGGTACTAGGAAAAACATGCAAGTAAAAATTAGTATCCGACAAAAACATCTATCCCAAACACACCAGCAAAGCGCAAATGCAAAACCACACGTCACAGCCAGAGCAGACAGCATATCCTAGAGTTAAGAAGATGACCTGACACTTTCCATTAAATAATCCCCACTTTCTGCCACTTGACAAAATTTTGCCAAACTGATACAGTTGCAATTTCCCATACTGGTTATCGACATGAAACTACTTACCTAAAAAACCTGCTAAATGGTACAGTCATTTCTCTGAGCAGAATTGTGTGGATTTTTTCTCCTTTCAGTTAAAAAAAAAAAAAATTCAAACCCCAGCTATTTAATTTTCCCTCTGCCTCTTCCAAAATTTGGAACCAGAATCTGAAAATAAGCAAGGATGTCAGAAATAAATTTGGCCAACCTGTAGATCTTATATTCGGGAGTCTTGGTACAGTTCAGCAGTTACCTAACCATCCAATTCCCTTATGGATATTTTTTCACCTCAATGCTGCAAGATGTTGGAGGAGAAAGATGGGAGGATGTTGCTTGGTTTCGGGTGCGTTTTGCCTTTTTTTTTTTTTAAACACATCGTTTGAGTTACACTAACAAAGTAAATTGAAACAATATTAAAATACTATTTTTTTAAAAAACAAATTCAAAATGGCAAAAATGAAGGTGCACAGGCAACCAGAATTCAGGCCTTCCATGTATACA
>NW_009609264.1:0-320 GCF_000690535.1 Cariama cristata
CCCCGATGTCCTTAGGGTCAAACGAGCCCGGTGAAAACCCCCTCATCCCCCCCGCCGGTGGGTAACCGGATCACTGCCAGCCAGAGGGAAGGCTCTGTCCGCGCTCATCTGGCGGGTAGAGGTGATCATGAACCACAGAGACACATTTCACAACTCCTGCAGTGCTGTAGTAACACAGCCCGCTGTAGCGATGCCCTAAATATTGACGTGTAAAAGCTGCAGGATTATTGCAGTACTTTCCTGACCAAGCACTATTGTTTCATGGTAGCCGGTGAAACTGCTGTTGTAAAGTCTCGTCTGCAGCCGTTGGGTTTAGCGTT
>NW_009609264.1:388-716 GCF_000690535.1 Cariama cristata
TAAAACACAAGGCAGTCAGATATTTTTAGGCGGAATATATGTTTTATTATTACAATCAATTAGTTCTGCTAAGCGGAGCTGCTCTGGCTTTTCAAGATTGAAAGAAGCTAAGGAAGATTTCTAGTCAGGGGTAGAAATCCCTGTCTCTCTTGCATGATTTTTAAACATCACAGAAAAAAAGAAACCTCTGCAGGATAATCTACACTTGCAAACAATTTATTTTTTTTCCTGAGCGTGTCCCTGAGAACAGTTCTGAAAGGATAAAGCAACATAAGATCAAAACTTGCAGAGGGCAGCATCCTACATTTGGGCCTGTGTTGTGGTTTAA
>NW_009609265.1:0-1014 GCF_000690535.1 Cariama cristata
AGCGGGGTTTTGCCTGGAGCACCCCTTGGAGCAGGGTGAAGGGTTCGTAGGGGGTTGTGTCCCAGTGTTCCCCCACCACCACCTGGGGCAGGTGGGTGCCAGGAGAGAGGCGAAGCTTAAAGGAGTCAGGGCTTGAGTAATCGGGGCTCTCCAAATTAAAGAGAGGGGGGAACAGTGAGGGTGGGCACCCTGCTTCCCCCGCTCCTGCAGGTGTGTGGCATGATGAGTTCCCCTGGCAGGGCCAGCAGCACGTTTCCCCTGCACGTCCTGGTCTGGAATAATGACTACAGACGGCTGGACGAGGAGCTGCAGGACAAGGTAACTGGGACAGCCGGGGGACAGAGGGGCTCTTGTGGGGCTGGTGGCCCCAAAAGAGCTTCTGCCATGGTACAGGGCTTGGTGCCCCTCGCTTACTGCCTTTCTAGGGAGAAGTAACCGTGGTGGTACTGCCAGGTCTGTTTGCTGGGCTTGTGGGATCGCTGCGCTTCTTTCTCTTCAGCTATTTATTGGTTGCGGGATTGATGTAAGAAGGTGTAGGAATATACTTTTGGTTGTGTGAGATATTAAACGTTGACTTCTTATCTGTAAAGCTGCGCTCAGAGCGTTCGAGTACAGGTTGCCGAATAGCTCTTTAGAAAGTATTAGGAGCCATTGAAACAGATTAGGAAGAGCAGATACGATGGACGTTAATTTTTTTTTTCTGTGCCAGAAAAGCAATAAGTACTGCTTACCTTAACGGGAAATCAACATGCAGAAAAGGTGGCTGCTGCTGCTGAAGATTAAACCAGCCTCTAGCTTGCTGAGGACTAGCAGTTCTCACAGATTTGTTGCTGTCCAGGACTGTGGGGGCAGCAGTTTTATACTGGCTGGAATGTTTTCAGCATCTCTGCTAAAAAAATGGATCATTGTTTCATGCCGTAGAGTAGAAAAATACAAAGCTGTTCCCTTTCTTGGACGGCTAAGCGAGAAATGGTAATGACGTAAGGAAATGGTCTGAAAAACTGCAGCAGAGCT